>NW_010433281.1:512-798 GCF_000710305.1 Buceros rhinoceros silvestris | reverse complement strand
GCAGACCTGGGACGGGCTCCCTGAGCTCATCCTGAGCCGGAGCGGCCGAGTTCCTCCAAACGAGTCCCCCCAAACTGGCTTCTTTCTGTTCTCTTAGTTTAACCCTTTAAACAACCACCACCCACCCAGGGCTTCTCCTCTCCGCAGCAGGAACCCAAAAGCCCAGCGCAGCTCCGGCAGCGCTCGCTCAGGCTCTTCCTTCTCCGCGTGTTAATTGGGTTCCTCGTAAGCCCGAAAATCCAGCTTGTAACTGGGGACGACCAGCTGCCATCTGGTCCCTTGCTGG
>NW_010433281.1:0-243 GCF_000710305.1 Buceros rhinoceros silvestris | reverse complement strand
ATTAAACAGCAAATTTCACTGAATTTCTGCGACTGAAACCAGAGCCAAGAAGGAAACGCTGCTGGTTCCCCGCTAAAAATGGAAGGAAATCAAAGAAACAGTTTGTTCTCGCGGCTGGAATTAGCTCCTGTCTGGCAGAGCCGCAGACAGGGCTGAGAAGCCTCACACTCCTCGTGTTGATTCACACTGGAGGAAACAACGAAGAATCGGGGTCTCCTTAACATCCCCCCAGCCACAGCAGCA
>NW_010433280.1:43328-45917 GCF_000710305.1 Buceros rhinoceros silvestris | reverse complement strand
AATGTGATTAATAATAATTAATATATTAATAAGAAAAAAGCTAAAAACTATAATTGAAGTATCTGTAGCTCTAACACCATGGCTGTCTGGAGAAATGTTCTATAATGAATGAGCCTGAATGTTTTTGAAAAAGTACTGGTGAGTAGCTGCATGAAATCTCAAAACCAGGAGAAATTAATGCTTTCTAAGCAAAATTGGAGCTTCACTGAGCAATTTGAAAGAAGGGTTTACTGATCATAAAGGAAAGGAAACTACAAAGGTAGAGTTTTCGTCCTCATACTGTGGTGGTTGAGTAGAGTTTGGGAATGTAAAGCAGTATGTGGTAGTTTGTCAAGGTTTGCTGTGAGTGAAAGATTCTTCATTACTCATCTTTCCAATCTTAATGCATGCTTTTCTTTAAAGCATCATGCTTTAATTGAAACAGAAAGAAGTTCAATAGCTAAATTGTCTACCAAGTAAGTTAAAAATAATTTTTGGCTTTTAAACTCTAAAGGTAAGAATGAGTTTAAGAATATGGATAGAAAAAAATAAGAATGAACAAAACAGGTAAATGAAATGAAAGTATGGGTGAAATTTCTTCACCCAGAGGATTGTCGAGCATTGGAACAGGCTTTACAGGAAAGTGGTTGAGTCACCATCCCTGGAGGTATTTAAAGGAACAGTAGATGTGGCATTAACAGACATGGTTTAGTGGTTGACTTGGCAGTGATAGATCTGTGGTTGGACTTGATGATCTTAAAGATCTTTTCCAACATAAATGATTTTATGATTCTATAATTCTAAGATTCTATGAATTGAACTTTCTGAAAGGGAGTAGGAGAGAGGTACGAATTTTTTATTCTCTTTTGCTCTTACGATAGAATGCTACCTTTTCAAAATTATGTTTCTTAATTCAAAATTATTTTCTTTCACAAATGAAAGACACCTAAAGGACTTGGCATCAGGTAACTATGGGGTACCTCAAAGAAATATTGAGGTAAAACAGCACTAGCACAAGCCGTGCCCTCACCCAGAGGGCAATGTCCCACAGGGGGTAAACAGAGGAAAGAGCTGCAAGCATGATAACTATAACCCAGTTTCATTTTGGGTCAGCTGTTAGCGCTAGGCTGCTTCTGTCTTTCTGCTGTCTGTCTCCCTAACTCCAGCTGAATCTGTTCTGTGATTCTGACTTGGGAATCTGGTGAAACTCAGCAACTGGAAATCGTCTCTTCTCTCTGCCACCTGTGTGCAGAAATTGGGTCACAATCTATCAACTGAATGTGATCTGTCTTCTGGCCATCCAGTTTAGTTTTTGTACATCTGTACAGTTCTACTAGTGATAAATGAGATATGCATGTGTTAAAAGGACAAGAAGTTTTCTAATTGCAGTTATTTATTCCTGTTTCTCTAAGGCTGTGTAACTGGGCCTCCCTCCTCTCAGTGTCAGCCTTCGAAGATGGGAATAATTTGAGTATGCTTCTGAGTATCCTTTGAGGCATCTTTTGGAATCTTAAGATTAAAATACAGAACAATTTTACACCAGTTCTGTCCAAAAGGAGACATTGCATCCATTCAGAGCAGCAATTACTTAAATGTTTTTCATTTCATTATTTATGCTCATTTTTTTTAGATGGTGGATTAGATGAGTAAAGAGGATGAAGAACATGCCTCTTTGTAAAACAACAGAGGCCTATACCTTTTCTTGCCTTTGTCACCTTTGGTGAAAGTGTTAGGAAACAGTGGGTTCAAAGCTTTGGAAGATAGACTGTAAATTGGTTTAACCCAATCAAATAATATTTTTGTTCCCAGGTGTAGGAATAACTTCAGTATTTGTAGTTGCCAAAGCATTGTAAATTCACCAAATAGAGTGAACAACAAATACATACTGAAAGAAATTGTTATTTGTTTTGTATTTCCATTAAAAGGATGCAAACATCAACAAACAAAAGCAGAGAATGGATATAAAATAAAAATAAAATTAAGAAAGGGTGGACATTTTAAAGTCATACTTATGCAATGTTTTCATAATGCTGAACTAAACCTGGGCATTAAATCTTACATTAAGCTTTTGAAACTGGAAAACAATATGTATTTTAGAAAAGAAAGGAGGAGAAAGAAATAGATATGTCAACATTTACAGCTCTAACACACGATGCTGTCAGCGATGGTAGCTTGTTTTTAAAATGTAACCTGGTCTTCATAAAAGAACCTCATCAATTCTCATCAATGAACTAAGTAATTCTGTGTCTTTTTGTCTTTTTCAAATGGGAAAACAGAGGCTCCCAGTATCTTAGTCACTGTCCGAATAAAAAATTTAAGCTAATGTCCATCTTGACTGCAAGATGAGGAAAATCAGATGGGCAGTTTTCTGCTCCAAAAGTTACTGTGTGTTTTCACAAGTATTGGTTGCAACTTCTAACTTAAACAGTGTGATGGAATGAGTCATGTAAAACTTAGGGCTCAGTCCCCCAGACTTTAGCCATAAAATTAGTCATTAATGGTAAGGAACATGAAAAACTGTGCTCAAGTGAATTGGGGTGGAGGAACGGGCCAGCTGCTACAAAACAGCTCTGGAATTCCACATTCTCCTTTCTGTTCTCACATGTATTT
>NW_010433280.1:23085-43229 GCF_000710305.1 Buceros rhinoceros silvestris | reverse complement strand
CCTACAGAGACAAATTCAGTAGTTGCACAGATTTCCTGTATGTGGATGTGGATTTTTAGCAGTTTTTGAAAATTAATGTAGCAAAGGTAGTTTCCAGTGTTTGCTTCAGCATTAACTATGGTGCAGAGGGAAAGTACTGTAGGTGTTAATTTACTTGGATGATGTCTTCGGGGATACTTCTACTGCCTTCCCTTAGTACCCTGCCTCAGTTAGGATGCAAATCCTGTTCTTGTAACTTCTGTCAGTGAGGAGTGACCAGTGGAGGGTGGTTCAGAGCAAGAGCCTGACGCTGGCAATCAAATTTTATCTGTAGTGTGAAGCTATACACCATGGAAGCCAGAGGTGCTTCTCAGACTTTGCACACAAGTTCCAGAGAAGAGTTCCCTTTTGACTTCACATTGGGATGAGGAAAATTCTGTCCTGTCCTGTAATCTGAGAGTAAGGATACCAAACCCCTCAGGCTGGAAGGAAGCTGCTTTGTGCTTAAACAGACCATCTGACAGGCACTGTTGTGAGCGCAAGGGTTACAGAGCACTGTAAATCTCACCCTTCAACCTAAAAGTATCCTAAACCACCACCTATAAGAACCTGTCTCTCTTCATTACTGCAGAGTGAAAATCAAGAGACAAACCTCACTGCTGGGGCATTTAGGCAGGTGGAGAGGTTTTTTAGGCCTTCACCTCCTGTTGGATTAGGATGCCAGCTGCTATAATCCTCTTGTTTTGTTGCTGAATTCTTTTAGCACTCAATTCTCCAGTATTATATCATAAAACTAAGGCTGCTCTGAACTTAAAACATGAAATGATAACAGAAGGTGAGAAAAATTAATGGTGTTGATGTCAACTGCCTGTAATGGAAGACTAGGACAAATTAATTATCAGTGACCTGTTTGGTCCATTGATTTCTTTGGTGTTATATTAAGGAAGAACATGATCCATTATCTGTTGCGTTGGCAGGAAATAAAAAAAGAACTATGATTAAATATACCCTTGTAATAAGTTGTAATGCTGCTTTATCTTGTATACTTGAGAAAATAGACTCTTTTATTATTGTGGCTATTGGAGCACGTCAAATCTCAGATGAAGTCTGATTTCAGCAAAGGAGATCTTTTTCCACTTTTTGCCAAAATTATATCTCACTAAAATATTAGTTCATCCAAGCTGAACAATGTTGGTAGGATGTTTTGATGTTGGGAACTAGAAAGAATTTCTTTCTCCTTGTTTGTGACAGCATTTTTACCTTTTCAAGAGCAGTGTTTCATTTGTTAAGTTCATCTTTTCAAATCTATGTTTCTACAAAACAGAAGTAAAAGGTCAAGGTGTTATACAAACATTTTTTTTTTTTTCTCAGAAGTACCCTGAAAGCAAATGACTAAACCTAAAGTAATTTCAAGAATGTTGTAGCCTGATTTCATTTTAGCGAATTACCAGGTATTAATTAACAGGTATATGAATGCTGGCAAGCTCAGGGAAACTAGAGGGTGTTTATTTCATTTATTTCACCTGGAACAACTTTTAACTTTTTGTTTCTAAGAGACATTTTGTGATCTTTAAAGTACTGACCAGCTGAGAGCCATAGTTCCACAAACTGGAATGTGTTTAAGAAAATAGACTGTAATGATGTGACCTCATTATTCAAAGTTCCTAAAACATCATCTTTTTACATATTTTCCAGTATTATCATTGTTGTGTTTGTGAATGTAAAGACATATGCTAAGCAATTCCTCCTCAGTTGAAGCTGACATGGTGCTAACAGTACTGGAAGCCTGCAAGGGCTGGAGGAGAGGAGGGAAACGCGTCAACTTAGTGTAACAACTGTCAGCTGTGAGAAAGTAGCAGCATTGCTCCACCAGCTACACCACTTCGGGGATCTTCCCTTCATTCAGCTCCTTGCGTTGCTCAGGCTGAAAGTGTGAAATTTCTGTGACACACTTAACATGGCAAAATACGCTGATAGATTGAAATGTGACTGTGATAGTACATCTGTAGGTTTTGCGTTTTTTGTAGACTCACAGGCAGTTGTTTGTTCTAGGGAGCAGGAGGCTTTTCCATTGTATCATTAGTGTCAGAAAGCATCTAGCGTCACAGTCCTGCACCAGAAATGTTAAATAGTTAAAAGATATGGTGGCAAAGCAATGGTCAAATGATACATTGCTATTAAACATTATAAAATGTGAAGAAGAGGACCAGCCACTTTTTGTGCCCTTGTTCAAAAGGAAGGGAGGTGGGTTGTAATGCTGGTGAACCTTTACAATATCTGAAGTCTTCTCCCTTTTCAGCGCAATCCTCCCATGCTGGTGAATGATCTGTTTGAAGATATCAAAGATGGGGTAATGCTAATTGCCCTTTTGGAAGTTCTTTCAGGACAGAAGCTGGTAAGAACTTCCTTCCTTATGAATATACAAGACTGTTATGTAACCTCGCTAGGATACAATTTTGTAAATGTTTCTATGTTTGAATATTGTAAAAAACCTGATTGCTTAAATAAATTTATTCACAGAGTGGTCTATCTGGATACAAAACAAACAAACAGAATATTATTACAGACTGACATTCTGATTTTATGCGTTTTCTATTAATTTTGTCTTAGTAGTTCATAAAAATTGCTTATTTGTATTAGTCTGAGCAGTTCGTCTGGGTGTTACTGCTATGGCACAACCAAGGGCTAAACTGCAAGGTATTTCTATCCATGTTGAAAAATTTATGGCTTTCTCTCTGTAAAAAAAAAAAAGTGAGCCGCTCAAGTTTCATAGGGTGTTATATCCATTTACCTTTACAGTAGCAAAGCAGCTACTGTAAGGACCTTAACTGATGTCAAATGGCTTTTTCATATCCAAGGCGTGCTCAGAGGCCACGGTGTGCACATGGCAAAAAGGCTCTCTTGGGAGCCAGGATGGTTTTGGGCGTGTGAAGTGGGAGAAAACCAAGGTTTTAAGGCCAAGGCTCTCACTTTTCCCAAACAGTCTTGAAGATGGAGTGGCAGCGTCTAGGGAAGAGAGCAACCAACAGTCCGTTGATGTGACCTGTTCCTCACATGCACGCAATTTGCAAGTGCCACGCTTTTGCCTCTTTCGTATTTCGTCTCTGTTTTGATTGCAGATGATACCCCAAATTAGGTATCCTGCAAGAGTGATTTTACTGTAAGATGGGGAAAAAAGCTACACTTTGAAGTGTGTTTTTGCGGTTTTGAAATCCGCCTGTTTCTGCTCGTCTAAGACAGCAAGTCTCCCTCTTGTGGCAAAACAGAAGTAGTAAAATAGAAAAATAATTCGTGTGATGTCACCTGTTACAATGAAATTCCCTGGATTGTATCCTGCCTGTATTAATTAGTAAAAGATGAGGATATGTTCTTGATTTGATTCAAATAATGATGTCTTTTTGTTTTTTTAGCCTACATGTCTGAAATTCAGCAAAATTCTTTGTTCAATGAGAGTTTGTGATAGTTGGAGTTTTTAATCACCAATAAAGTATTAGAGAGAGTGGATAAAAATCCTCTAGGTAAAATGTCTTCACTGCAGATTGATTTTTTTTTTTTAAAATAACTACCACCTTGACTTCTCCTTTGCAGGCAAAAATATTTTACTGAGAAAATTTTTGCCTTCTCTTAAACACATGTGAATATATATATATGTGCATGTGTATAAAAATAGTAGTAGCTTATGGACTGAAGCCAACAGCTTGCATCCTGAGGTTATTAAGTTATTGATAACTTTTTAATAGTAGAAGTATCACATTTACGTCCTCTGTATCTGTCACTCCTCCCCGTTGCTATATGCAAAGATACAATTTCACTGTTCCAAGCAAAACTCTTACATGTAAATCAGTCTATGGTGTGTACATAGGCATTTATAATAATCTGAAACTTCATTTTTGCAGCAAATTGGCATGACTTTAATTAGGATTTTGCACTCTTCTTTCTCTTTAAGCCTTGTGAGCAGGGACGTCACCTGAAGAGAATTCACTGGGTTGCCAACATTGGCACAGCTCTTAAGTTTCTAGAAGGAAGACGGGTAGGTTTGGTAGCTCCTAGTACTGATTTTTCCTTCTTTTCTATTTCTTTTCTTAAATTTATGGTTTGTGTCCACCTACCTGTTCTTATTCAGCAAAATTTGAGCTATATATGTAGTCTTCAGTACCTAAACAGTGCCTAAAAGCTGCTGTAAAGTAAAAATGACAAGACCCAACACAAATATGCATACAATGCATAAGGTAAAACTTTTCTTATTTTGTATATTTAGTTAGAATAACCTTGGATGATCTCCTTTCTTTTTTCTTTTCTTTTTTTTTTAATGTTCTCTTCATCTCCTCGTGTCCCCTACTTTACTATTGCTGTTCTCAAAGAGCAATGATCAGTAGATACAGATACATTCATTTATAATTAAAAGAATAGATTTATGGGCTTCACTAGGTTGTATATGCAAAACTCTACTCCCTGAAAGTATAGACATGGAAATTTAGAACTGTGTGACTCCTTATTAGCTTGGCAGGACTACAGACTAATTCCCGGATTGATTCTGGTAGTCAGTGCTGTGGCTATTTTAGAAATGAAACAAAGTATTTCATATATTTAACAAAAGACAGAAAACCTAAAAGCTCAGTATGATCTAGGTATGAATGTCAAATGAACAGAATCTGCTTCCACCTTGTTTCCTGACTTTACTCTCTATATTGTAATGACTTGTATCTGGTTTTTTTAGATTGCAGATGTTTTGTTCTTCTTTCTGCATTTTAGTTCAGTTTTTCTCAGTGCAACACCTGATGAACTTCATGTCTCCACAGTGCTGTACAATGGTAGTTATTGGGTTTTGGCATTGTTCCCTCTTTTTAACCCTATGGCATCTTGACCTAATTATATTTCTGTTACATGGGAAACAATCTTAGCAGATGCCCATAGAAAGAAGTCTATAAAAGAAATTTTTTTAATTGAAAAATATATAACCAAAACAAAGACAAAGATATTCCTGAAGCATAATTCAGGCTTAGTTTACAGTTAGCTTACAATTTCATTATTTTACGTAGTATGTTTGTTGATACAAACCATATCACATGCAGGCTGAGAGTGGAGGCTTAAATACAAAGCGAACTGCTTCCTGATGAGACCTGTATAACCTAAGACAAGGCTGGGATAAAGAGCAAAAAACCTATGTTCCCCTAGTCTACATGTCACAGCATAGTGGGTGACCTGAACTTTGAATGACCCAGCTGAGAGCCCAGAAATAATATAGCAGCGCAGCTGGATAACTGACTCTGCTGAACATCAAGATAGATTGCCGGAAATGGAGAACCTTATTCTCACTCCTGATATCTGAGTATTTTTATCTGGAGTTTTCTTTATTATTTTTGTATGTGTTTTGCATCAATATGCCAGATTTTCTTCTAGAGGGAGCTGGAAATGTGCACTGTGTTGGGTAGACTGGTGTACACTAGCAGGTGGTCGCTCAGTTAAATCCAGCCTGAAGGATGCAGCTATCCAGACTGTCACTCTTTTCCTCCAAGAGAAGGTGGAGATGCAGTTCTGACAACAAATGCCTCTACAGTAGCTAAGTGCAGTCCCTAGTCTCTCCTCAAAGGTGAATAAACAGGGATGGGTGTCTGTAGCGCTTTAGGGAGTGCCAGCAGGGTCTCCTTTCTCCACAGGCTTCCCCGTAGGTAAAGTTTATTACACATTTAATCAACTTCCTGTTTTCACTGCCTAAACAGACTTCTGTAAATACTCCTTTTACACTGCAAAATGCAGCTGGCAATTAACAGATATCATTCTGGACCAAAGTGGTTGTTTTCATGGTTCTGAAAAGTTTATTTTGTAGGTTTAGATCTGTATTAGGGGAGTGTAAGACGAAGGTAACTCAGTAACTAGGTAGGCTGTGCTTCTGTGAAAACAGCAGCCTAATCAGAAGCTTTAACTGAGTCTTTTGATCTGTAATACGTATAAGAAAAACCTCGCCTTCCAGAAAAAGAAAAGCTTTTCTTGGAATGGCTCCAGCTAAGAGAACGAGAGTCTTGGTTTATTTTTCTTCAAGAGGTAATAGAAAAGGTTTTTTTATTGACTGGTAGAGAAGCAAGTAAGGTCAGTTTTCCCAGAGTTTTGTCAGATTTCTTGGTAGAGTGGACTGGAAATATGTGGGGATTTCTCCTCTGCCTCTTCCCAAGCAGCCTGTGGAATTTTAATTCTGAAAAGAGCTTCACAGTCCTGAGCAGCAACTTTTTTTTTTTGCTTCTGACATTATCTAGTGGGTTTCCAGCTGCTGATTCAGAGACCTTCAGTCTTTTATCTCTTTGCGGGAGACAAATGAGGTCACCTAAAATCGTTTTCCTGCTTTTCTTTAACGTGTTCTTCAAGGTTTTTCCATAACCTTTGTCTATAAACAAGCTTGCAGTGCATGAACGCTTTAGCAGCCTTTCGTATTTATATCATGATTGATGTCAGACTCTTAGTTTAGCTGAGGAAATAAATATTAACATTTGCTGATTTTCCAATAGTACCTGTTTTATTCCATTTCCTTGGGCATTATCCACCTGTTAATTCCTTTATTATATACTCTTTATCCCCTCCTCTAGTGCCTTTTATCTTATGAGCATATTTTAGTGTGATACTTTATTCAGACTACAGATTAGAGTTTGTGAGTTAAGTCATGCAGTCTGTTCCTGGTTCTGTTGAAAAACTTCACATGACCTTTACAACTCTTTTCTTTTTGTAAAATAACTATAGTTACAACTACATAGTTTGATATGATAACTATGTAGTTATAACTATAGTTATAGCTTGCAAGGGAGCCTTAATCAGGGTGATAATATCCTTTACAATAAAAGGCTCTCTACTGGAGAACTGTGGTATTCTTTCTTACCTCCTTTCTTCTGTGCTTTCTCCCTCCCTCTCTTTTCTTTTCCTTGTTTATACTTAAAGCCACTTTTTCCTTTCCATTACAAATCTGTTAGAACTATAGCAAGAAATCCCTGCATAATTTAAAATAGGTTATGGAGTACTTAATTTGTTTTCCTTATTAATTGTATTGTAAGATGTGCCAAAAATGTGCTTTCTTCGCATGAAAAAGTTAAAATAATGCATTTTCCTAATAATTATTTAAAAATTATTTTTGTATCATCCTTTTCCCTTTCTTTTCATGCTAGTCCGTATACAGAGGATCTCCGGTTTGTATTATGCTTCTATGTAATTTTTCTTGGGTTTTCTGCTTGAAATTAAATGTTTTTTCTTACAAATAATAGCATGCAATGGTCTTAAAAATCTCACATTGCCTACAGTGCTTGTCTAAAAGGGAAATTGCACCATTCACTGTTTTGTTTTTTTTTTTAAATTAAGGAACATGTTATTCAATTGCAAAAATGCATTAAAAATGTAAAACCTGTTTGAAATGTGTTTCATAACTGTTATCATTCCCTGTCTGTGGTAATAACATGTTTTCTTTCCTATACAGATTAAACTTGTCAACATAAACTCAACTGATATTGCTGATGGCAGGCCTTCTATTGTGCTTGGATTGGTGTGGACCATAATTTTATATTTTCAGGTACTGAATTTTGTATACTTCAGCTTAGCTTGCTCAAATAATGGTTCAGATGGTCGTTTCATAGGAACTGGACTAGTTCCAGTCTTTCACCACTGATAAGTCACTTTATAATTAACTGAGGATCTGATAATGAATAAATAAATAGTTGATGGTAGGGGTGCTTCACAATGAGTAAAATTAGATACTTGTCTTTGGAATATGTTGGCCCGGGCCTAGAATGGATTTTCTTCCTACAATTTCCCTGAAGAATACAAGACACCAACAAGAAAAACAGAACTGTGGATTCTTGGTACAAGTACCTTTAGCAACCTCAGTTTAATTGTGCTGTACGTCTAATTCCAGCACACTTGATGTCAGACAGTAATTATTTTCAGGCAATACATGTAAACACACTGATTTCACTGAGAGATGCAGATATGTGCAAGGACAGGATTTAGCTGTGAATGGTGTAAATTGAGAGGGGTTTGAATTTGTAGAGGAGAAATAATTTGCATTCTGTTGGAGTTAGGTGGGAGGGAAAAAAGGTTTTCTAAATCCTGTCCATATGAGTTAACAAAATGAGTCACTGCTCAGTAATTAAAAGAACAACTGATTTTGTTGCTTTTCTTTATGGTGTTCTTTGGTTCTGGCTCTCTTGTTATGTCACGTTCGTGTCTCAGGCATGCTGTTCTCCTAAAGCAGCAACCGGTGTAACGCCTCAATGATTTAGATCTCCTCGGAAGAAGGAATGTTAACCAGAATGATATTAACATTTTTATTTTAATTTCTAGCTCATTGAGATGAATAGGGAAAATGATGCTTCTCAGAGTTACTGAAACTTGAGTTCTCTGCATCAGTTTTAGCTGGGTCATTTTTTTTTAGAGCTTTTCTTTAGATGTCGCAGGCAGATCCATAATTTTAACATGAATTTTAACATGCAGAAATGCATGAGCTGTGATTCTCGTTGTGTCAGATTCATTCTGTGATGTGACAACACATTGTTTTATAAGTAGAAAGCGTAGACAGTCTTGCAATGTCCTCTGGATATAACTTTTTCACATTAAAGAACAAAATTGCTGGTCAACTTAATGTTCTTAAGAGTCACATTATTGACTTTTGTTTGGTGAAAGGCATGATGTGAGTAACTGTCATACCCCCTCGGCAAGCACTGCTAATGCACTTTGCCTGCAGTACATTCACTATTGCTTCACAAAGTACCTCTAAGCAAAACCACGCTTGAATTTATGCCAAAACAGTGCAATGGTAAATAAAGAACTATCCAGATGAGGTTACTTCCATCCTTTAATTGAATGAGCCTCCTCTGAAATTAGTGGATTGTTTTATAATTTTGAGTTCAAGCTTAAACATAAGCCATTGTTTCCTATTTCAATGGTAATTTGTCGAAATAGATAACATGACAGGCTTGCGTATTGTTTTAGTTGAGGGATGTCAAGAAAGTCAATGATTACGAGAAGTCTTGTACTTCAGAAATAAGACCATCCTCTGGGCACATACTTTAGCATGTTTGAAGCTACTTTCTTGTACAGTTAAATAAAGCACAGCTTGTTAATCATAGCTTCCGCCCAACTTTATTTTGTCAGGAAACTTTATTTTATTAGGAAATTATTTAAGAAACTAGTGTGAATTAAGAAGATTAACTACAAACAGTTCATTAACATTCTTTCTCCACAGATTGAAGAGTTTACCAGCAACCTCCCACAGCTGCAGTCATTGTCTAGCAGCACTTCTTCTGTGGAGAGTGTTGTCAGTTCAGAAACTGCGAGTCCTCCAAGCAAACGGAAGGTGGTAACCAAGGTCCAGGGAAGCGCCAGGAAGGCCTTGTTAAAATGGATACAGTACACAGCAGCAAAGTAAGTAACCTACAAATGAACTGAATTTGTATCTTCAGTGCAAACATTTTCTTCAGATTCTAAACACTCTTGGTCAGGGGTTGTCCTTTTGCTCTGTATTTAAATAGCACCTCCCTGGGATCATGTTCTTTTTGACAAGTGAAACTGTTAAATGTTACCACTATACAACAAGCAAGTAATAAATAAAATTTTGCATTAATTTTACAAGCAATCATATTTTATAGTTTATGAACAATGAATGGAATTATCTTTGACAGAATGAGGAACTGAAAGGGGAATTAAATGTCTGAATGACAGTGTATTAGACCTGTTGCCAAAACATTCAACGTGACAATGAAAGTTCCACACCGATTTAGCATTCCTCGGTGACAGAGCTTGTAGGAGCAGTAAATTCTGTCACTTGCTGTTGAAAGGCAGGAGATAAGTTATGAATATCCTTCTGCAGTTTTGTGACACAAGGGACGTATTACTACAAAAATTGCCCTGAATTTTCATTCCTTTTAATACAAGGTATTTTGGAATTATTTCTTGCTGTCTCTTGTTAACTTAATAATCTTCTTCTTTATTTGGTATAATTATCCCACGTTTGCTCTGCTTCCAAAAAGGCATTTAAAAAAGCATACATTAAAGATACAATAGTAGTTTAATAGCTTCCACAATGAGAACATAAAAATCAAAGGTGTAAAAGAATAAAATGGATTTATTTGTTCAAATTATGGAATCACTGCTTTTTGAAGAGAATAGTCATGCAAAATCTGGAGGGCACATGACCAGTTATGGAATGGTGCCTCAGAGAAAGGAAATATAATAGTAAATATTCAGACTTCCTCCAGTTGTCCAATAAACAGGTAGAACACAGTAATTTATACTGCAGTGCAGTCTGATTTGGCATTCTTCCGTTGCATTGTTGTCAGAAAGAGACAAGCAACTGAGAGTGGTCAGCTGCAATTTCCATACATGTAAACAAACAAAATACAAGCAAAGAGGTTAACAAATGAAACTGTCATCATTATTGGGAAGAATAGGTGGAACGTGTTGAAAGAAGCCTAGAGGAAATATGGTACGCTTTGCCTAGCCCTGCTTCGTGTTGTGATTTGCAAGGGCTGTCTTGTTAAAGTCAGTGAAAACATTTCAGTGATCACAGTGGGCTTTGAATGAAGCCTTTGTTCAGAGTTACTGTTGCTGTGCACCTCCCAATGGCAAGTCTACCTTAGCGTCTAAGTGTGTCCTCAAAGGAAGTCTGCATGCCCAAAGAAAAAAAACAGTCTTGCAGTCTGTCAGTCACCCTACCATTCAGGATTACTTTTAAAAGCAGCAGTCAGAAGTGTCATTCTGTTCTAATTACTTTCTTGTTGTATATTGCTATTTCTTGATTGTTTGTGTTTATATTTTAGTGGATGCATAAGTGTTCTAGGTATATGAAATTGTGGTATCACTTGTGCTTTTGGTAAGGCTATAAAGAAAACAGGGTGTTACATTTTCACTTGAACAGAAGTGATGTCACTGTTCATGCTTTCATTTTAAAAGGTAACAGATTAATGGAGTTTCTACTGATGTACCTAACTGAACTGCAATGGTTATGGTTATAGTGGAGGGGGAATGAAGTGCTTTATAGTGAGAAAAATAATAGTGAATGGAGCTGCGTAGACCCACAGACTCTGTGTGTGTCATACAAGAACCTTGAGAACCTTGGTGCGCTTCACTTTTTCAGAATACCATTGGCTTATTGCCACTAGCAAGTCCACTGGAGACAAATGCAGTATATGTATAACAAAAAACCTCTTGGATCTTCATAGGAAAAAATGAATTTATGCAGTGGATGGAAGGAGCCGTAGTTGATCTGGTTACTACTACATGAACAAGTGGTTTGATTTAATGATGAGCGGGTACTTGGTGGAGAATCCTGCCTCCTCCCCTATGTCATCTAGTCTTGATGTTGTTGCAAGTTACTTTTTTTTCTTTCGTGTTCTTTAGGCAAGTTGGAATTGAAATCAAAGATTTCGGACAAAGCTGGAGGAGTGGTGTTGCATTTCATTCCATTATTCATGCTATCCGCCCAGATTTAGTAGACATGGAGAAAGTGAAGGGAAAATCAAACAGAGAAAACCTGGAGGAAGCCTTCACACTTGCAGAAGCAGAACTAGGAATTCCAAGGCTCCTTGATCCGGAAGGTACCCAATACATAGTTGAAAAAAGTTTGAACTACTTGCATGGGTTAAATCAGATGTGCTAATTCATAGTGTTTGGACATTTAAGCAGCATTTTATGACATTCAGCTAAAAACTAATTTACTGTGTTCTATATTTGTCTAGATGTGGATGTTGACAAGCCTGATGAAAAGTCTGTCATGACCTATGTGGCCCAGTTTTTGAAGTACTATCCTGATCCTCATCATACAGTAACTGATGTGCAGGAGAATGATGTAAGTTTCTGTTGCGTAACCCTAAGAATCGGTTTATCATGGGGGTGCTTTACAAATATATTTTATAGCTTTCTTGTGGTGTACTATGTTTCCTTTTGGTGAGCAGTTCAAGTGAAAAGCAACCACAGTAAGAAAACTGGGAAAGATTAGCTGAGAATAAAGGAACCAATGTTGCAGATGTTAACTAGTAGATGGAGAAAACAAAATTTTCCTATTTTCAGTAGCAGCCAAAAAGAACACAGTTATTGTCAAGAAGAGCAAAGCGCTGGATCCTAGAGTTCCTAAGAGGTTTTCAAGCATAACACCAATGAGATTCCAATAATTTGTTACCTGAAGCAATGTGTCATGTCTATTTTCATCACACCGAGTTTCTGGATAAGTGATCTCTTGGACTATTCCTGTTTTTAGGTATAGTGTTTGGGCTTTTAGGTTTGGGAGGCAGTTACAATTTTGACACAGGTTTCTTTCCATTGCAGTGATGTTTGACTATTTGCTCCAAGGAATAGTTTTCAGTCTTTATATTTTTTCCATGCTTTTTGTTTTGTGTATGCTCTAGTGCATTGGCTTTGCCCTGGAATGGCTATACTCAGTGGTGCCAAGTGAACATGACTCACTTCCTAATCCTAATCATTTGCTTTCCTCGTGGCAAACACAGGAAACACTGCTGAGACAATCTGCTCAGCCCCAGCAAGAGAGAAAGAGGAATCACTTTTTGTTTGTGTTTCTTTGCATTCTCTGGAGAGCGATAGAAGAACTTTGAAAGGAGTGAAAAGCTTTTGAAAGTGTGTGGCTAAGGCAGCTGTAGCTTTTCTGTCTGATTCCAGTGCCTGAGCACTGAAATTTTTCATTTTCCTTGCTGCACCTTTGGTCTGAGGACATATATGAGCTGATGTCAAAGCATCCCACTGAGCATTTGGGCTGCTGAAGCAGAGGGAGTGAGCACTGAAGCCTCATACTGTGGCCTGTGGCAGGCTAAGGCAGTCCTGTCTTCTCCATACCATGGCACACAATGCAGTTTCTGCTGCCAACAGCCTCAGTCAGGTCTGCTGACCGTGCTAGGATTGCATTTTGAGGAACAGCCTCAACACCTTCTCCTGAACTTTATGCAGAGATGATGCAGGAGAATGCAGAACTTAGTCTCTCCACGCCCTGACTGCCTCTCACTATACCCACAAAGACCATAGCACATGAGCCATGAAAGGGAAATTACTGAGTTGCCTCCAGAATTCCCAGTGAATTACTAGGAAGTGAAATGACACGAATTCATCAGTTTGACATGCTTAGCTCAAGACCACTTCCTCTTCCTAGATGTCGCTAAGATATTCCAGTAGCAATCAAGGTGAATTTTGATAGAACTGCTGGTTCCCTGCGTGTCACACTGCAGAAATTAGTAACTCCCAGGCTTTGAAAAGAAAGTAAGAGATTGACATTGCACTAAATTTCTAGTTTCATCATCCTTTGTTTCCTTGGGGAAGAACTATATTCCTTCTCGCACTCCTGGTGGGATGTCTGGCAGTTTTAGACAAACTCCACTTCTCCTGTGGGGTCTCCAGACAAAACTAGTGATGAGGCCCTCAATTTTTTTTTTTTTTGATACAAATTCTGCTAATCTAGCTCTGGAGAAATTCTTATACCTATCCGTCACTTATGTCCAATCTATACCTCACTCCCTAGTCCTGTCCACATAACTTCTATTTCTTTCACTTCTGGTTGTGGTACCAAGTGTGATCTCATGGCATGTGATGATGGGTTGTTGGTAAAGAGATCTGGTCCAGGCCAGTAAGCAATGCACAAAAAGTCCAGGACCCCAAGTAGTCACTGGCCCTGAAGCAGTGAAATACAGAGAAAAAACAGCACAGTGCTTTCATCTGTTTGGAACTGGATAGATGTAAGTCCTCAAAGGGCTAGACTTTTGGCACACTGGTCTTTTATTACTATGAACTTTTGTATTTCTGTCATATATCACAGAGGGAAACTTACTTTGCATTCAGCTGCTTTACTTACGACTTCTCAGGGAAAATCTGTCAGCAGATAAATTTCTCATGCTCAGAACTTACATTTTAAGATATTTGATCTGTTCTCAAGGAAATCACAATGATAGGTTTGGCAGACTATCACATACAAATTCCACCAAATGCTAAGACCTTATTTTACACAGTTTTGGAGGGGAGGGGGAAAGACGCCATGAGTTAACGTAGTTGATCTGTTGACTCCAGGATAGCTAGATGAAAGAAGATATCTATCCTAATCCTTGGCAAAGTAAATGTCATTCATATTACATGATACTTATGGAGAGATTCTAATGATGAAAATCCAGCAAAGCAGTTTTAAAATACACAGATGTAAGTATTGCATTCCATATTTATCCAATAGTTGAAGGGAAAATTGAAAAAAAAATCTCAATCAAATGTTTTGTAATCAAATATCTTGTGGAGCTTTTTTTTTTATTGAGTGCTTTCACATCTTTAATTGCATGTGAGTAAGTGAAAGTTAGGCAAAGGATAATTTAAATCACAAGGTTAGGTGAAGCTATCACAACAACAGATCCAAATTGATTGTGTTGCTAGCAGCTCAAGGGAGATTGTCAGCTGGTGAGGATGTTGTGTCCAGCTCTGACTCCTCAGTATAAGAGACTTGGACATATTGGAGAGTCTAACAAAGGACCACAAGGATGGAGAAGGAAGTGGAGCATCTGCCCTATGAGGAAAGGCTGGGAGAGCTGGGGCTGTTCAGACTGGGGAAGAGAAGGCTCAGGAGTCTTATCAGTGTGTGTAAATACCTGAAGGGAGGGTGCAAACAGGATGAAGCCAGGCTTTTTTTTAGTGGTGCCCAGTGAGAGCACCAGGGTCAGTGGGCACAAACTAAAACACCAGAGGTTCCCTCTGAATATCAAGAAGCACTTTTTCACCATGAAGGTGACTGAGCTCTGGGACAGGTTGCCCAGAGAGGTGTCTCCATCCTTGGAGACACTGTCTGGACAGGGTCCAAACTGCTTGAGCAGATGCTTTGGACCAGATGACCTCCAGAAGTCACTTTCAACCACAACCATTCTGTGATGATATTTAAGAGCACAGTTTTATATATATATATTTAATGAAACGATGACAGTAGAGGTCTTCTTGCAATGCAGGAGGAGTGCTCTTTTCTTAATGTCATCAGACAAGAATGGAGATTTAAATTCCTTTAAAAAATAGAAAAGTGGCTTCTGTTTATAAAAGCAAGAGCTTTTCTTTAGTACTTGAGGAAACATTCACAAACTTATCACTTTAAGTTTAAGGGAAGTCTTTTTTGATAGAGGTAACTGCTTGGAATCAGTATGGCAATTGACTTTCTTGATCCCACAAGCCATTTAAGTATCTTTTTTAACCCCTTTCTGCACCCATGGTTTTTCACCTTGCTAAATCAATTGACTGGATAAAAAGTAAAGGAGAGAGGCTTTTCTCAGTGCACAAGTTGGCAGTGAATCAGATACGAGACATCTATGTGACTACGTAATCCATTTAGATTGAAAAAGAACAAATTAATTTTCAAGAAGCGTTGTCTGCAGGTTCTGTTCTAGGTATACAAAGATATGCAAGATCAGAACAAAAATGTAAGATCAGTTAATTTTAAAATGGCCCTTTTGTGTTTTGTGGAAACCACGTAAGTGAATTGTGATCACCATAGCTAATGGTGCAAGGTCGAACAGTATCTATTCCTTCTTACTGACCTGGCGGGTCCAGGTCTGTCATAAAGCTTTCTTTAGGAATTTTTCTTTGTTTTTTGTTTGGTTTGGTTGGGTTTTTTCAGTTATTTAGGACAGGATTCATCCATCTTTAAGAATCTAAAAGCTAGGTACTTGCACTCCACCTGTAATCAGCGAGAGAGAGACACTCTTCCCTATGGCATCTTTCTTAAGATGGTGTCCTAAGTAAACTGGCTTCTGGAAGTTTGTGTTGTGTAGCATTTCAGCAGAGTTAAAACTGACTCAGATAAATCCTTCCCTTAGTAATGATAGATAAAATGTGGTTGTCAGCTGATTTAAAAAGTCCAGGCATGCTTTATATTTTTGTGACCTGTATAATACCCCTGTGCTTAGCCTTTCTGTCTTGCCCCTGAAGTCTAGTATAAGGAAGTAGTAGAATCCAGGAAGGGGAACCTGGCAAGAGTCTTATCCCTTAAACTCCTGGGGTACTCTGCATTTCTTTTTTTTCCAAAATTAAGCACTTTTAGGGCATATTCTCTCTGACGTGTGTTAAGTGTCTGCTGTAGAATGAGATGAGTTGGGCAGTAGATGCTAGATGCAACTCCTTTTTTCTATCTGAACAAAAGGAACTGAAGGACTTACTGTCTCATTTGCAGATGCCCACATTTAGATAGAAGAATCACTTCAAAGTGGTGTCTGGGTGGTTTTTGATGGAGGTGGGGAAAGATTTGTAATCCTCTTCCCCTGCCCTGCAGCCGACTCATCTGCCACTGTTTCCTCAAGATGCATTGTCCACACAAATTCCTATTTAACTTCCTTCCTAATGCAATGCTCAGTTTATAAGGAATTTGCATGGGAAGAAGTGGAGCAATGATTGAATCTTATCTTTTATGTGTGGTCAGAGGGAACAGCTATTTGCATTTGCACAGAATTTAAAGACATCTAATATCTCATGCATGGACCAGATATGCACATATGTGAATTTCTGTAGTCAACGCATCTCAAAGAATCACAGTTACTCTAAGTATTCTTCCAGATAAGATAAATCATGTAGTGATTAGTAATCTGGAAATCAGAATTAATATGAAAACTACCTCACTAGATATGATGCAGACACATTAAATTGGTAATATTATAAGTACATCTTTGTGGCTCTTTTATTGTTCTTTCTGGACTTCGTCTGCTTTGCTTTATTTTGTTTGCTTTTTATTTTTTCCCCTTCTGTTTGTTTTCCTATTTGTTTCATATTGCTAGGAACTTCAAGCAATCCCAACTTTTGTCATTTCTTTTATGAAATTTAAGGTAAGGGTGATATGCACAGAATAATTGGTAGACTTGGACCTTTCATGCCTGTTTGTTTTTATCCTGCACTTGTTTGACTTTAGATTTGGAGTGGGTTTATGTACATTGGTTTTCTAGCCTTACATTAATCTTTGAAGAAAAGAACCAAATAGATTAACATAATGTCTAACCCTACTGTCTTACATGAGCTGGTCTCAACAGCCTAATGATGAATTTTGCAAATAATTTCACAGAAATATTATAGAAAAGCAAGTCAACTTTGCTATAATATCTCTCAGACTAAGCTTTTGTTTTTCTTCAGTATAGATATAAACATGAAAAAATAGATTATAGATCAATATTTATACTCATCTAATCTCATTTTAGATGGATATTTTTGTATGTCTTTAGGTTTATAGAGTAGATACTAGATTGTATATTTGTGTAAGTGATGTGTGTGAAGCGTGGGTTGGAAGGAGAGAGCATTCATGTGTTATTGCATGATATGCACTGCTCCTTTTTTCAAATAAATTAGGATTGTTTAAAAAATATGCTGTTTTAATCATCTTGGACATCTAGATACTTGACATTTTTTAACATTAACTGAGAGAAGTTCAGAAATCTAACATGGAGTGTATGAAATGAACATTCAGAGGTGAAATTGGAAAACTGCGTAAGTGAATATATTATGAAACAAATAATAGGTGTCATTGCAGTCTGTCAATGGGATTTATAATTTGACCTGATCCAATTAATTACCTTGGTTCCACAGTCATTTTTGTGCGTGGTTTTTGTTTTTTTTAATATATAAGCAATAGGTTATTTTCTAGAAAGTATGTTCAACAGTTCATCTCATATTACGTCTTTCTAACTAGCAATATGTGTTGAGGATTAATACCGATAGCAGAATTATTCCCACGTTATCAATCCATTCAAATAAGATTGGGCAGCTGTAATGGAACTTTGTTTTACATTCTTAGCCTTACCCAGACCCAGTGCAGTGCTGCTTAAGCTAGTGGAGATTTGAAGTGGTGAAAGCTCTGTCAATTTGGCATAAATTTAACTATAGAGGAAGCAAACTCCACACTCCAAAGTATTTCTGATGTAAAGCCTTTCTCGTCTTGTTCTGTGACGAGCAAGTAATTCAGAAGATAATCCCGACACCTCCAACATCTTTATGTCTGCAGAGTTCCCCAATGTGAGAGGAATTTCCTGAGCAGCAGCTACAAAAATAACTTTCTGAGCTCTTCCAGTGATTAACCGTCTACTTTCACAGATAGTCATTAATAGCTCATCCCTGGAGGTGATGCTTGGCTCAGCATTCACTATGCATCTGTGATACTATTGTCAGCGAACGTTTCAGTAACACATGTATATAAGCCAGGGTTTTCAAAAGGAATAGCATAATCGATTGAATTAATGTGTAAACATTTTTAAGAGGACTCAATTTTCTCAGCACAGAGGCCACACAATAGTTCAACATCCCTGAAAAATAGGTGACAGTTTAGACTTAAAACTCCACATTGAAAAAACTGTCCTACCTGCATCTGAGAATTCGAACAGTTCACCTGCTTTATAATTACATATTAGAGAACTCAACAGAGTACTCCTTTTCCAGTCCATATTTAAATTTCTCATAAAACACAGATATCCATTTTTAGCTCTTCAAACATCAGAGTATTCTGTATTATGTAATTTTCAAATTAACTCTGGTATATATGTATTAATAACATAATGTTTTGATTTTGAGTCTGGCCTGAAAACTTCCTTTGTAAATTTAAATTGTACCTCATAAACACTTTTCTCCAATTACCTTCTTTGATGTTCTTTGGCAGCTGAGTGCTCCAGTTCTGTTCATCTCTGCAAATCAGTGAATATTCATGGAATGGTGTCAGGATGAGTTAATACTTTAAAATCTGCTTGGTAGTTGCATGCAGAATAAGTCATAGCGGCTTAGATAAACTGAAATAAAGGTGATCACAGATCAGTGATCCTCATGCTAGGGAACACACAAATAGTTATAATTATCCTAGATAAATTTTCTTTGATGGTTTTTGTTCTGATCTGCATATTAATTCACTCTTTCACGGGCACCCCCTTGACGTGGGGAAGGAGCTTGCGTGCCCTTGTGAGGTTGAGAGCTGTGCTGGTGGTGGCATGTGCCTCTGGTGGGGTCTCCCAGGCCAGACAGGTCTCAACTGAAGGGTCAGACAAAGTGTGTCCACGGGCAGGATGGGCTTACTAGCCTTGGGGCAACCATCCTAGGAGAAGGACAACTCTGACTCCAAACCTGAGCAGATGGATCTCATTTAGCCCTGTAAGGCATCCATCATCTCAGAGAAGGACACTCTAACCAAACCTACGACCCGAGGACTTTGCTGTCACCGTCCAAGCTCGCTAGGCCCTGGCAGATGAACCTCAGGTGTAAAGGGTGGAGCCAGTTTCGCCCACGCTGAGCCTCACCTAAAAAATCCACCGTGCAGGCCCAAAGGGTGCACTCATGTTTGCAAAGCCCTGTAGCGCCATCAGCCATCAGTAAGCGTGGGGAAAACCCTTCCCAAATGTTCGTTTGCAAAGCCAAGCCATGATGATACTAATTCAGATGTTCAGGCTTTAGAAAGTATTTTATATATCTGTGAGAACATCCTTTTGATATTTTTTACTAAGAGTAAGAACCACTAGGCACTAATGAAAATTGTAAGAATAATAGCTCATTAAACCTGGGGGGTGTTGGTGGCAGGTGCCTTGGTGTCTAAGTGAATCTTCTATGTCAGTTACCCAAACTGAGATTTTAAAAGTGCTTTTGTATCAAGCAAGGACCACAGAACCAAGTTTGAAGGTGGTAAGTGATGCAATGAACTGTAAACCTGTGAAAAAGTATGAATGAATAAATCAAATGTATTGTTGCACAGTGTCTTTCACAGCACTCAGCCAGGTGATCACTGAAACACCTCCATCTTCTGCAATTAAACAAAATAAACAGAAGATTGTCTAATTAAATAATGAAAAGAGCACAGAATAATCAATATAATTTGTAAACTTTATCTTTTAATGTAAGATAAATGGTATGTGATTTAAGAGAGGTCTGGCTGTTCCTGTGTTCATCTTCAGGTACCATTTTTTGTTCTTAATCAAGGTGATATTCTATTTCAAAAAGATTTGGTCAGACTTGGTTTTTGCCATTACTGAATTTTAAAGCTATGTTGACAGGAATCTTTCAAATACCTGTTTTGCTCACATTGCTGTATGAAGCTGACAGCTAAATACTGGTAGAGATCTCAATAGTCTCAAAGTTATAACTTCTAATGAATAGAGTGCATTTAATACCAAAGGGTTTTTGCTTGGGTTTTTTTGCAGGTTTTTTTTTTTTTTTGGGGGGGG
>NW_010433280.1:620-22999 GCF_000710305.1 Buceros rhinoceros silvestris | reverse complement strand
GGGGGGGTGTGGGGGTGTTGATGGCTGAATGAGTTAGGAATTCTCTTTTTTTGTTATTGTTTTCATAGAGGAATAGTCATGGCTTTACTGTTTGTCTCAGAGAATCTTGATGTTATTTTTTCACGCACAAAGCCAACTATAAGACCAAAAGAAGAGGAATTCTCTATATTTAAATTATTTGAGAGGTTGGAAGCACTAGGAATTTTGGATTCTTGGGACAGTATGTGCAGTCAAGCTAATCCCAGCAACGCAAATAGCTGGAGCTGCGAAATGTCATATGTGTCCTACACTGTTTCTCAGGTACCAGCTTTTGGCGAGTATTAGAAGACAGGAGTGTGAGCTGTAGTGAGCTTTGCTCCAGCACAGCTGCTCTAATATCACGTTAACCTCGCTGCATCTACCCAGCTAAGAGTTTACGTAGTAAGTTAACAGGTAGAATACCTGTGATATTTGCACAATCTGTGGTGGAAATGCTGTCAAACCAACTACCCTGTTTTGAGTAAAGGATCAGTAAGAGAATTTGTAGAAATACATCAAAGAAGGGTTTCTTTTCTGTCTGAGAATGCTGTCCTTTCCTCAGCCGAAATGAAGCAATAGCTCTTTTAAAATTGTTAAGGGAAGTTATATTTTACATATTTGAGGCAGCTTTCAAAAATGAAACTATAATTGGCTCCTTCCCCAGGTTAAAAAAAAAAAAGTACTTTAAAGTACTTTGTTTCTTAAATACAGTCAGTGGCTACTCTTTTTTATCACATGGTCCAGTTTTATTTCACTCAAGTGATGCTTGAAACTTCATCACTCATTTTAGATTATTAACTTGTGATGTGGTATTACATTTGTTTGCTGTAATATATCTTTCTGGGAAATTTTACAGTAATATGGCTTCTTCAGTTTCAAAGAGTAGCTTCTGATTAACAGCCAGCACGTATGGTTCATTGGTTCGAAATCTGAGATGGACACTTGTGTCCTCCTTAATTAGCCTCCTTACACAGTGCACAAAAAACCCCTTTCTGTTTGCTAATCTTATCATATGCTCACAGCACTGAGATTTCCTATTAGTATTTTTCTATTCACTGCCAAGTTACTGAATTCTGCAGAGAACTTTGCAGCCCTGCAAAGCAACAGTGCCATGACAGACTGAAGTGTTAAAGCAAAACCGTAAAACAAATATGCTGTTCTTCAAAGCCATAAATGGCATGGGAGGAAAAGAAATTGAATACTCTTGACTTTTCCTTCTTTCTTTCTTTTCATTTTCCTTATTAAAGTATACTCTATCAAAATGTTTCGTCAACTTCCAAAGTTGGAGCTTGGTGTCAAGGATTGTCCTGAGGTCACTCAGAAAATTTTTCTTTTTTTTTCTTTTTCGGTAATAGCAGACCAGATAATAAATGTTGGTAAAAGATGATGTAATCCTCTCCTGTCTCAACTCAATCAACTTTTACTGAAAATAGACCTTGCAAATATGTGGAAGACTAAAATTAGCTGTTGAGGTATATTTAAGGGACTTGGTGTTCATATAACATCAGATGAGAACTGCAAGTAATATCTCTGACACTGTAATGTCCCAAGTTGTCATGATTTTTTCACTATAAGACTCATGTCTAGATGCTGAGTTCTCCTTTTACACTCAGGAAGTGCTTTTCAGTTAGGCCGTGTGAAGTGAAGTGATGAGAGAATTGGGCCCAGATGTTCCATTGGCTTTCACTATAACTAGTGATCTTGATAGAGAGTTGTTAATTGCTGGACTATACCTGACACCTCTACTAATAGGCTGCAATGTTTTCTGTTGTATGTGTGGTTGTACTAAATCACAGAAGGAAGAGAGACTGATGCTGAGAGACCTAAAAGTGTGGGCAGAACAATTTGAAAGAGACGTAGCTCGAGTACAGGTAGCAGAAACAAGCTTACAAGAGAAATACCAGGTAAGCAGTAGGGAAAATTTTGGTATGTCATTATTATGTGTCACTATTATTGTATTATTATGTTTAACATGTGCTGCAGTATTTTATGCAGTCTTTATGGATGCAAGTCAATATACTGTAGCTTAAAGAAATAAGGACACAAACTGTCTTGCCTTTTATTGCTGGAGGAATTATAATGTCATCTCCAGCTTTGCTACATACAACAGTGCACAGATGGTTTGCCTAACACAGCTTTTTCAAGCAGTGTGAAGAAGGACTGTCCTAGTTAGAAGTGAGCATGTGTCTGTACAGTCCTTCCAGATCCTGTGTGATATAGCTCAGATGGGAGGTATGACTGAAGGCTGGATGAGGTGACAGGTGGAGAGGACAGGGCTTAGACTTTAATTTTTAACCCATCTCTAACATTAGGTTAATGGTTAAAAAGACAATATTAATTTTGGCCTAAATTTTCGCCCGAAGCCTGGCTGTTCTCCAAAACCAGCCACAGTCTGTCCCAAGTAGCATCTAATCCATTTGTTAGTTTATCTGATTGTTAAAACAATTGTTTCCTTTCATATAGGGTTCAGGCATCTGACTGATGCCTGAAAAGTCCCTCCTATATTTCCCTGGGGGATTCTACAGTCTTATTAAAACCTTTAATAAAATGCATTTCAGTGTGAAAATACAAGTTTACTGCTACTCCTCTTTGGGAAGGGTTAGGACTTCTATCAGTACAAAATCGCCATAGGCTGTGGTACTCCATAAATATTGAAGAATGTAATTGTTTTACTCTGTACTACATTGTTTGATTTTCTCTTTGTGCAGTCATTTAAGCATTTCAGAGCACAATATGAAGTAAAAAGGAAACAGATTGAACTTGTAACCCAGTCATTAAGAAAAGATGGTAAACTATCACTTGATCAAGCTATAGTGAAGCAAGCATGGGAGAGACTTTCTTCCAGGGTGAGTTGAAAATTATTATGCTACACATTTTTTATTGAATGAAGGATGATAATTTAAAATAAATTAGATGCCTCTTTGCTATTGATTTTATTAGGCATTAGGAACCTAAAAATGGACCAAGTTTCTAGCAACGTTGAATGATTTTGCATTTGTTTTGAGAACGCTTACTACACTATTAACAATTTAGTAAAATATTATTTGGGACAAACAATATAACTTGCTTGGGATTTTTCATTCAATTATTACAAAATTAATATAAAATACTAATATTAATTTCTTACTATCACAGCCAGGTCAAAAATACCATTAAATCCTCATTTATTGATGAAGTATTCAGAATTACACAGATTTTTTTTTTGTTATATTGAAAAATGGTTATATTGTACATTTGAAATCATTACTCAGTGTATATCCATGGATTTTTTTATGTCATATATTTAACTGCGGGACTGTTTAAAAATATTCTGTGGTTTTGACATAATTTTCATTGGTTTTTTTCACTCCCATAGCTGAGATTGCCAGTATGATAATGTATTTTACTGCTATATTCTCAAGTCCACAGTCCTTTGAGACTCATTTTACACAGAGAAAATATGTTCAAAATAGAGATAAAAAGATTTTATGCAGGAGCATGAACAAAATGACATTGGGTTGAAGAAGGCCTCGCACCCCTTTCTGTGCCTATCAGCTGATGAAATTCTAGATCTTTAGCTTGTCAGTTGTTCCAGTTTATATGTGTAAATCAGTTACCATTCTGGGAGGGAAAGACATGAATTAATGCATCCTTATAGAGATATTCTTGTCTATAAGAACACTCTAATTTCAGAACTAGTGTGAAATAATATACCTAGGTTTATTTCTCAAGCATAGTCCATTATGTGGGGTTTTGGTCTTACAGTCTAAAGTCTGATTTTTTTTTTTTCTCTAGATACTTGTGTAATTAAGCAAGGAAGGAAGTTCAATCCTCTTACTTTTATTTCCTAGCTACTTGATTGGCACATCCACCTTGATAAATCTCTTCCTGCACCTTTGGGTACCATAGGTGCTTGGCTCTATAGAGCAGAGGCTGCTCTGAGGGAAGAAGTAGCTGTTCACCAAGCTCATGAGGAAACAGCAAATGCAATACACCGGAAGCTTGAACAACATAAGGTAGATCTACATGTGTTCATTCTTTATCTTTTCCAAAGCTGTAAATTACTCATACTATACAGAGAAAGATTATTTTTTTTTCTAGTTTCTGTGGGTGGTGTCATCTTGATGGTAGCTAAAGCTAGGCGTCTTTTAGAGATGACTTGCTCTGTGATATCTGTGTATCTTAAAAGCAATATACAAAATTGCCTTTGAATGTTCCTTCTTCTTTTATCTGAAAAATACCAGGTATTAATATTTTAATTGTTCCCCATTCTAGGATTTCTGTTGGGTAAAATTCCAACCAGTATGAATTCATTAGGTGAAACAGGAAAGAGAGCAAATATGCTAAGTGTGCTGGCAGTGCAGGTGCACTGGGAGAAAAAAATAGAATTAAGTGAATTTTCATAGTGTAGTGATGTCAAATAGTATGAGAAGTCCCCTCTCCTGTGGTAAACAGGAAACTTTTCCAAATGAATTTAAATAACTTTACCATTATTCTTTGCTGAGCCAGAGTGTTCATTTAAAATCAAAAGTGTGAGGTTTGTCTGTGCATATATATGAGAAATATATAGACAGAAACTGGTGGCGGGATGATAAAGGAAATTGAAGCAGTAAATATGATAGAGAAAGGAAAAAGATGGTATAGAGAAAGGCTGCAGTTGCGGCAGTAAGGCTGTATTGGTTTATATGGCTTTTTTTCCTCTGACCCTACTATTTTAAAACTTGATTGAGGTTTTGTTAATTTTTGTGTTCAGGATGTGGGTGGGTTTTTTATTAAAAAGTAATGCCATATAATGAAAAGCTGAGAAGTTTCATGGTCATCTTGGAACAAACGTGACCAGCAATGGACACTTATCTGGATGGTCAGTTGGGTCTTCTGATTAGTGTTGATTAGAATAGTGGCAGATCTTCTAACTTAAGTGGTGGCTAGTAAAAGTTAACCAAATCAATATTAAAATCTGAGGGAAATAGATAGTTTTCTTTCAAGGAAATGAAATTTCTTGTAATGCTAAATTTCATTAGCTTTCTTCTTAACATCAAATGTTTCAGAATCCATAAGATTTAACATTTGTTTTAAAAAAGCAAGTAACTTTCTGTTCTTATAATGTGACTGCTATGGACCTCCTTTAGATATGTTCATATGAAACACAAAAGAATCTGCCCTAAACTCTCTCTTCTTTGCATCAGAAATGATGCATCAGAAATTTGTTTTATGCCAACAAATAAACTTTGATTTACATTAGCCTGTGCCAGGGGAGTTTTCCCATGGGAATGAGATGGGGAAAGCTTTTCAAGAGAAGCATGTGTAATTGTATCTGTTTCTGGTTTTGTTGCTCGTATTTGTGTTGATGAATCCTAATATGCTATTGGGTAGTACCAGAAATGCATTAGTGAGGGGTTTTTTTCAGACCTTGTTTCCTAGGGATTTTTTTGGATTTGTTTGTTATGATTTTCTGTAGATAACGTCATCACTTTCTGTATATCATTGTCTCATCTGACAATGGGTTATTTTAGTGAACTTTGTAGCTTATGGCCATCTTGATGCTAATACAAAATGTACCAGCTGATTTGGACAAAGCTTCATGGAATCAGACAAGCACTTAAGTTTACTTCAGGTAATATTGCCATCAAGATCCAGACATTAAGGACAGTGTCTGTTCTTGTTGAGGGCCATTTTGCACAGCAGGATTTTGCCTCATGAGAATTCTATATGGAAGTTTTCGTGGGCTTCCAGCTGATGTTGGATGAAAATACTGGGTT
This sequence comes from Buceros rhinoceros silvestris, assembly GCF_000710305.1. NCBI lineage: Eukaryota > Metazoa > Chordata > Aves > Bucerotiformes > Bucerotidae > Buceros > Buceros rhinoceros. The sequence goes on along the minus strand of NW_010433280.1, from coordinate 17,243 downwards.
TTATTTTGATTTACCATTTCATGTTAGGGGCATCCCTCTTGTCTGGCAAGGTCTCAAATGCAGCTAGCTGAAATACTTGTTCCAAGTCTTTCCTTTATGTGAGAATATGTTAGTCACAGGATACCCTCACTGGAGTTTTCACCATGGTAATATCAATGCATCACTTGCATCTGAGAAAGACCAGTTCATTTCACAACAAGGTGTTGGCTGAAGTGGAGAACAATGACAATATAGGTGGATTGATGCAGATGGTTGGACCATTTGGTGAGCTGAGCCAGTGAATTAGCATTAATTTGTGCTGGGCAATTACTGGATATTGACTGGAGAGAAACCCTTCCTCAGCACATAGGAATAAATAGACGTCTGTGATCAATACACAAGCCTGCATTTTGTTTCCTCGGAACGGAAAGGGGGACCTTTGTGTGATTTCCTTTGCATTTAGGCTTCTGAGCACTTTGTGCCAGGAGCTGTCTGTATGCAGTAAAATACCCACTGTTCTGTGTCCTCTCAGCCGCTGGGGACTTGACGTGTTAATATTACAGTATCTCTTCAAAGACTACTGCCAGTCATTCATTTTAATATGTAATCTCCGGGAAGCCGTTTGAAGCGGTGTTGCTTAGTTACAGTTGAAATGTGCTCTGCTGTAAGGTTTTTGCTGGTACAATTCTTATCACAGGAATACAGGTCGGGTACCACATTCTGCATTCAATATAGAGCTAGTGATCCCGAAATCTTTTGCGGCTGAAGAGAGTGAAAAGTTCAGTAAATATTGAATTTGTACTTACATAAGGAGCTATGGATCTTCTGCCTATATATAGAGGAGTAGCTTAGTTGCTGAAAATTTGAATCTATACTTAATAAAGGTTAGTATCTGTTATAAAGATGTAAAGAGTAAATTTAGCAAGATGATGCTGTTGTAGTGTTAGACTATTCACAGACTGCATTTCAGGGATTATTTAACGCAATTAAAAATTCTTAGTTTGTTAAACCTTTGCAGTGTATGCTCTGTTTTAAAATGTTTCATAATTGTTAGACACAGCTTTAGCAGATCATCTTTTAAGGGGTTCCCTATGTAAATGTAAATGTTCAAGTTGATGTAAATGCTTTTGTCATATGCATAACCTTGCATGCAAATGTGAGAGCATGATCAAATAGTTAACTACACTGAGTCATCGGTGAAGGCTTAAAATTGTGCTTATTAGTTAGATAGCCTACTGTGAGCCTTCTCTCTCTCTCTCTCTCTCTGTTTCCCTCTTCTCTCTTCCCCCCTCCCCCTTTCAATCTCTCCCTCTTCCTTAAAATCAAATCAGGATCTGCTGAAAAACATAGACGGTCACAAAAAGGCATTCCATGAGATCCACGGAGCCAGGTCTGTTAACGGAGTGCCTGTTCCACCTGACCAATTAGAGGATATGGCAGAGAGGTAAGGCTTTCAATCTGAAATAAAAATCCTCTGTGAATGAAAGGGAACCTGTTTGCTTTTTAATCTGTGCATGTAGAAATCACCGTCTAATTCTGTTTCTCACTGGCAAGCATGAAAAAATCAGGAGAAAAAACATCCTGGGATATATATATATAAAAATATTCTGAAAAGCCTGGTGCTTTAAAGATTGATAAGAATCAAAATAAGCTATGGATTTGGGAAGGGAATACTTTTTTATATTGATCCTGTTATTACCTGTCCCTGGAAGAAATGTTATGTAACAACAGCCAGGATGCATGTGAAAAAAGAAAAGAAAAATGACTTTGCAAAAGTTAGTAATGAATATAAACTGATGATTTCTATGAATGTAATTAATTTGCTATTCAAGAGCAGTCATCAGAATGATCATCATGCATAATTAAATGTTTATAGACTCTGAATGAGGTGAAAGATTAGAAAAATACCTATTATCTAAATATATCTAAAACTGCTACTAAAGCTTACAGTCTGTCCTGCATGAATATTGCTGTGTTTTACTACAGTGTCATTCATTTTATAGGTTTAATTTTGTTGTCTCTTCATCTGAGCTCCATCTGTTGAAGATGGAGTTTCTGGAACTGAAGTACCGTCTACTGTCACTCTTAGTCCTTGCAGAATCAAAGTTAAAATCATGGATTATCAAATATGGAAGGCGAGAGTCAGTGGAACTGCTTCTTCAAAATTATATTGTAAGTTTGGGTTGTATTCCTTTTATAATTATTTTTGAAATATTCTTATTTAAGATTGCTGGAAATTAATAAAAGAACAGAAACAGAAATGAGACATGCCAGTCATCAACTTTATAGCTATTCTTAAGGAATATCTTTTCAGAGTTTAATCTGTCTTCGCCATGGAGGAACTTTAGTGTAGAGGCTAAAAATGAAAGTGATTCTCTTTGCACCATCTCTTCAAAAACAGAAATAATGTCCCAACTGATAGCTGTCCAACCATCAGCTTACCAAGCATATCTGGAGGTTCCAAATCCGTGATTTTTACTTAGCTTAGATAGCAAATCCAAAGATTTCATCTTCTTTTACAACTCCACTTTTAGTGACTATACGCAGCTTAAGTGTAGAGATAGAAGAGGGTTTTGGCATGCAGTCCCCCACAGTACTTTTTTAAAAGTCTTCCAAATGCAGAAAAGCAAAAAATGCTACGCTGCCTCTGTGTACTTGTTCAATGTACTATACTGATAGGGGAGTCATTTTATTCTCTTCCAGAATGTTTTTTCTTCTCCTGATCAGCATTAGTATATTAAACCCATTACTTTATTTCTGTTCTGGAAGGAGATTGCTCCAGATCTGCATCATCCATGTGTGATGGTAAGAAAGAGAGGTTATTGACTTACAAATGCTCATTGGCATGTTCTCTTTATGTCTTATGCCACCGTTTCTTGTTAATTCCACACTTGGAGTGCCAAGTGGCTGGTGGGCTGGTATCACTGCTCCACTTCTACATTAGGGCGTGACGGATTCTTTTAAAACCAGGGCTGGGGTAAATACTTTTTTCCCCATCTATCTAATCCATATGAGGAAAATTGCACAGGAAAATTCCTTTTGGAAAGAATTCAGATGGTTGTAGAACCATTCAGAGCCAAGACACTGTGTAGAGAAAGTAACTGATGACTCAAAGCCTGATAGTTCTTATTCCTTGGGAAGCAAACTCAATGTATGTTCAGTGAAAACTGACAATCTGCTCACACTTTTCCCTTTCTTTGTTTAAACTTCAGCAGTTAGGGACACATAAAAATTCAGGAGATAAGCTCGAATTTTTAGTTTTAGATAACTTTGCAAAATTCAGATGGTTATTTAAAATAACAGTTTTCTAGAATGATGTGCAATAGCTAGGAGTTAGAATCAATTTGTATACTCTATATGATGGTTGCAAAACTACTAAAAGGTTACAAGGGAAGTAAGGTAGTGGACAAGGAAGTTAATAACAACTTTTTGGGTTATTGTTTCCTTTCACTTTCTTATTTTTTGTTTCAAAATTAACATTCAGTGGGGGCATTTTATGTTATTTTGCAATTGTCACCATTGTTTGTGTGCTTCAGACCACTAATGCTGAGCTGGTCATTAGGGGAAAGAAAATGCTTCCTTGCATCTCATATGAAACTGCATTTCAACATCAAAACGAGGAAATTGGGACAAGAAGATAAATAGAGTTCACTTACGTTCCTGATGGCCTTAACTTCTGGCTCCTTCCAGGTGTCCAGTGATGGAAAGAGACTTTATTTGCTTTGGCTTACTTGAGAGCAATTTTCTAGGACCATGAGCCAAGTGTAAATCTTTCAGTAAATTAGGAGCCTTATGTAGGAAAGCTGTAGTCAGTACCTTGTAGTCAGTGACTATATTAGCAGGAGATAAAAATGTAAGTTTGTTTGTCTGCCAAAGCAGACTGAGCAACGTCAGCGTTCTAGGAACTTGCGTAGTTAGGATCTTTATAGAACATATGCCTGGAAAATATTTATGTACTGTAGCTTAAAAATAAAAGCAGTGGTTGTTACTTTTTCCCATCTTCTTTTCACCTGTCTGTCATATACAAGAAATAAAGGTCAGCATAAATTGTACACATCAATATACTGAAGAATATACTGTACCAAAGTCTCAGCTATTATTGAGATACTGGGTACAGATACCCATGGATTTTAACCCACGGATCTTGTTGAAATTCTTGAAATTGCTGTGTTAGATTTTTTTTTTTTAGCATTGCATGCTGTGTGGATTCGGGAAAAAGCTACATATTTTCTTCAAGGGACCTTGTCAGATGGGAGACATTATTAATCAAGTAAAATTACTATATTTAATTTCTGAAAAAATTTCCAGTTTCTCTTGAGTATTGTATAAATTGCTCGATACCATCTTATACTTCCTCATATGAAGACTTGCAGATTTTGGTTCAAGGTAAAATGTCTGGTGTGTGTGAGTTTGGCAACAGTGAAAGTCAGAGTTCATAATGTCGTTTATGGTAAAGCATGTAGCTCTTTATACTTCCAGGTATTTCTTTAACAGTAAAGCAGAGGAAAATCCTGATTGTCCTTGAGTTCTAGTTTCCTTGGTTATAAACACATTTCTAGATTACATACTAGATGGCGATTTGACATAGCAACTGTGAAAGGTTCTAAATTAGAAGTTTTTTACATAAATATTGGCTGGCAGATTAATTTTTTAAACTACTTTTCATGTTTAGATATTGTGGATTGATGAGTATGCAAAATCTAATTCTCCTCCACAAAACACAGTGCACTTTGACCTCATTCAAAACCTAGTTTTACCAAAATGCACATAGAATTTTGTCTGTTCAGATGTTTCAAAGCTTATGTAGGCATATGTGAGATGTACGTGCCCTAATTTTGTTCATCTATAACTGAGGAGGCATGGGAAATACTGTAAGTTACAAAAACATTCTGGAACTCTAGATAAATGCATTAGGTAAGGCAATAAAAAAGCCCCATAAAAAAGTGGGGTTTTCTGGGTTTTTTTGGACAGTGGCAATGCAAGATATAATATGCTTGTTTAATATAGAGTTATAATTCTGTACAGCCCTTAAAGGAAGTAACATTTTCTGAAAGACATTTTAAAAATGTCAGTGTCATTTGCCATAAGGGATGAAGAGGCGTAAATGATAAAGAGCCATAACTTTGTGACCAAAACATTCCCAGATAAATTGTTCATTGTGCTGTAACACATTACTTAGCTAAAACATCACTCACAAAGCAAAAGCCCTGTGTCACACTTCGGAAAAGCATCTCTTTGTGCAGTGTTTCCTTATATCATACTTCCACCAATTATAAAGGAAGGAAAACTGAAGGATAAGTCAAATGTTTTCCCTTAAAGTGAAACCTGCTTTTCTGCAAAGGCTTTCTATAGGAGCAATTTTTAAAGTTTAACTGGATTTGGTGTTTATGGTGACCTATATGGATGACATTTTCTCTTTTATTAAAATTATTCCACTTAGATTTCAGTGTAAAGCAGTTTCCATTAAATAATTTTTAGTTAATTGCTCAGTTTCTGCATGTTCAAAGTACCATGTGCTAGAAAGTTTTGACAAGTCACGAACTAGAAGTCTAAGAACATACTAAATAATCTTTCTATATGCAAAGTATATAAACTGTATTTGTAAAGGAGACTCCGCTGTACCATTAATTTGAAAAGGTAAATTTTACATATTCTTTTATAATGATGATAATTTAGTATTTTATAATGATGAAAAAATTAAGAGCTGCCATCACTGTCCTAATGTAATTTCATGGATATTATCCTTAATATCTATCTTTATTTTGTCTGTTGTAATTTTTTTTTTTTCATTTTCAGTCTGTTATTGAAAATAGTAAGTTCTTTGAGCAGTATGAGGTTACTTACCAGATCTTGAAAAGAGCAGCTGAAATGTATGCCAAAGCGAACGGCTCAGGTAACTGCCTATGTTACTTTTGTCATGGGGACAGCATTTGAATCTCTTTACACATAAGCATCCTCTGAAAAGATGTCCTAATACTCATTTCTTCTGTGCAGCAGAGCTGTACATCATCTGCAGCTCACCAGAGAGGCTGTAGCCTCTGGTAGCAATTTCACATATTCTTTAGCATGAAGCCAGCTGGTACAGAGCAGCCTGTTCTCATGCCTGGAAATGCTCTCTGGATTGGCTTCATTTACTAGAAAAAGATAAATGAGAGAGTTGTTCCTAGTATAGCGTAGCAGCAAAACTATCCCCTGATTTATTGAAGATTCTTCATTAACGGTGAAGACTTGTAGAGGAACCAAAACAATAGTTGAAATATTGATATACATGAGAAAAATGTGTAGCTGATTCAACAGCTGCCTCCTATAGCTCCAGAGCACTGCTGAGTTCAGTGAGAATCATGAGGGCAATATTTGACCTAAATAATCACAGACATGAGATCACTTTAATCTCTGCTGAGGAGATCACGCAGTAATGTCTGTGGAGGATTACTGCAGCTACTAAAGTGGTTGGCAGTTGTGGAGAGAAAATGGGTATATTTTTTGTTATGAGATTTAAGTTGATGATGATGACACTCAAATTTTACAAAAGTAAACAATTTTTGCAAATACTTATTCAATGCTATTTAAAAAATCAAATAACAAATTCTTTTCTAAAGGGTAGCTACTCACATATATGAATTCAGAAACAGCAGTGCAAATTAGAGGACACCTTAGCTAAAAGACGTTTGCTAAATTATCTATATTCTGCATATTTTATGAGGTCTCAGGATTTGCTTGTGTCCTTCTGTGGGTTTTTTGGTTTTGGGTTTTTTTTTTTTTTTCTAGAATGAGGACACACTTGTTCCTTTATTGCCATGAGGAAAATACTAAAACTTAAGTGGCAAAAATTAGTTACAGTTTGGTTTTAAAGTTAATGGAAGGAAGATCAGAATATCATTCAATACTTTTCAGTGCAGATGTAGTATGTGTTTGTACTTCTCTATTATTATTTGTTTTTTAAGGAAGCTTTCTCTTTTGATGTTTTTATTACAGATTAGAAATTAACACCGCGCTGAATACACACTGTGACCTTTTTAATACAGCACTCATTTACTTGCCTTAGACTAATTCACAGGTTTACTTTCTCAGTCATAATTTTGCATTAAAATTGGCTGTTAACTAAGCATATGTATATAAAGGCCTACTGAGATATAAGTTGCACTACTATGTAATTCTCTGATGAGCGTGATTAAGCGTAACATGAAATTAAGCTTCACAGAAGTAATAATGAACCAAAATAATCTACGTCTTTCCTGTACCTCAGTGGAAGAAGTTGAGAATGTGATGAAATTCATGAGTGAAACCACTGCACAGTGGAGGAACCTCTCAGTAGAGGTGAGAAGCGTAAGGAGCATGTTGGAAGAGGTAATTGCTAATTGGGACAGATACAGCAGCACTGTGGCCGGTCTGCAAGCTTGGCTGGAAGATGCTGAAAAAATGCTGAATCAGCCTGAACATTCTAAAAAGGTATGCACTAGCAACACGTGTGTCTGACTGTTCTGTAAATTATGAAATGTGGAATATGTTTTTGCATTTGTTTATGTTGTTTTACAAAATGTCATACATGACTGAGAAGTTTTTTCAGTTTCTGGTGTACCATCTACATTCATCATCAGTGTTTCAATGTTTGCACATAGTGCATGTACAAACTTCTATGCAGTGAAGGAAGGCGTCATCTGTGATAACGTGGTTAAGGTCATCCCTAACATGAACATAGGACAGCAGTATTGCTCAGAGATAGGAAGGTTACACGATTCACTCAAAGGCAAATACATCTCTTAATGCCAAAGTTCATAGTCATGTGCTGCATATAAAGACATGTAAAAAAATTTTTTTCCACTGATTTTTCTACCATATAGATGACAGATTTCAGTATTAGTTGCCTTCACAAAACAATATTATTAATACTTGTTGTTATGTTTGATGGGTAATTAATCAATTTCCCTGGTGTTTTGGAAATCTATTGGACAGTTCCTTTTGGGAACCTGCAGACATAAAAGATGTCTTTTTTTCCTGTTCTAATATTGGAGTTCTGAAGTGCTAAGATTTATGTTTGTGAAACTTCAATAATGACTCAAATTGGCATTTAATAGGTACTACATCTTCACCCAATCACAACATAGCAACTATGGAGCTCTTAACAACAAGGTTAAGCTGTGAGATGTCAAACTGACATCAGGTCAGGAATGAGCACTTCAATTTATGTGTCAGAACAGTATAATTTTTGGTAAAAGTTTGTTAATTTAAACTGATGTAATAGAATTGAACACGCTTTTAAAATAAATCTGTAAAAATAAATAAATAAAATAAATCTGTAAAAAGGATTCAGTAGTCCAGCATAATATACTTAACAGCAGTTGTTATTACTGAGCAGGAAGGATGATCAGGCTGATCTTAGCTCCTTGTGTATGTTTTATGTAAGTAACTTGGAAGTGTTTAAAATGAAATATTCTTATATCCATATGTATTAATAAAATCAGAATATATACTTCTGATCAGTTTTATAATCTTACCTTTAAAGATTTTCAAAATAGAAATCTGAACGTATCCATAAAGAATATACTTGCTCCTGATTTCTATTCTAAATCCAACAAATACTACTTCTGATATATGTACAAGCACCATTTCAATATATGAAGAGTTTCAAAAAGCATTGTTGAAAACTTCAGACATTAAAGCATTATTCTTCCCAAAATGATAATTTCTCCTTAAAATTACATTGGCTCAAAGCTGTTAAAGATTACTGAGAGTAACGTAATCTGCCTGTAGACTGAGATGCATATTTGTATGTGATAGTAACTGTATTAATGAACAAACCACTCCTCCTACAACTCCTTTATTTACTTGATCTACCTCTTAAGCACTTCTCATAACCTTGTTGTAACTGAGCTTTCCCACACCTTTGTCCAATGCCCGTATTCGAAGGGTATCAGAGGGCTTTCTAAATCTCATTGAGAGACTTCCTTAAAAAGAGCTGCATTGTTTTAGTTGAGAGTGAGGTTTGCTTCATAGTACCTTCCAAACTTGTCCAAATTTTACATATGCTTTAGGTTGGCTTCTCTAAATGGAGAGACCTCCCCAGCAAGGTCGGAGGAAGATAATGATTTGTAGGAATAAATGTGTGGGAGTAAGGACACAAATAGTTTATTCCATGTGCTTTTTCCTTCTTGACCTCTAGTAAGCCTGACCAGTGCCAGATTTAATAGACTTTTTTTGTTTTGGATGTGCCTACAGAGGGTAGTCTTTGCACAATGCAAGGGTTATGCTCCACTGCAAGAGAAGGAAGATTCAAACAGCACATGCAATTTACTGAGATGATTATATTTATTCACTGATACATCACTACAGATCACCTGTACTCTACTGGTCTCAGCAGTAGGAATTTAAAACACTGTATGTTTTTCAAGTCTCTCTTCAACAAGGAGAGTCATAAATAAAATGGGTCAGCGCCCCTTCCTTAGTCGTGAGGACCAAGTGGCATGGTTCAGCTTGCATCCTTGTGGCTACTCTTTCTCTCTGAAAGGAAGCTAGCCTCATGATTCAGTCTGTGGGAACAGTCCTTGCCATGCACTGTCCATTGAGTTGTGCGTTGTTTGGGAGAAGGGTAGCAGGCACAAGCCAAAACCATGTCAGAAAAGATGCTGACTGTCATGGGGCAGTGATTGAGTCCTGTTTTGTTTACTGCTATAACCTTAGTCATAGTGCCTGGCGATACCTGCCTTAGGAACAACTGCCCATCCTCCTGAACAGGGAAAAGGAAGGGATGGAGCTTGTCTTTGACTTCTTTACCAATTGATGCATTTGTACCTGCCTACAATATGCACAGAAGCATTTGCCATTACATCTAGGCTGTTTAGGCCTTTTCACTGGAACGGGGCGGGGAGGGGGAATATCAGTGACAACCATCCCTTTCTCCTCCCCACTTACCTACTTCAAAGTAGGAGGAAGCAGTGATAAAGAATCAGTCTTTTCAGGTCTTCTGGGATGCCAAACCCTGGAAAGCTGCATATGGCTCACAGGAGGAGTGAATCTCTCTACACTCTGTATATGGCCCAGATTATTATCAGCCCATAGTGTTTCAAGACAAGACAAAAATTAGATGAGCCCTAACTGTTTTCAGTTTTGGAGCTTTCTCTTAAGGAGGAGTTCCATTAGTTTAACTGCAGCTACTCACTGGAGTAAAATGAGCTGTAAGTAAACATGGTAGTTTTTACTTCCATGTTCACAGACGAAAATTATATTATGGCGTATCTGATATGAAAAACTTCAGAGGATAATTGTTCAAAGAGTTTTATCAAGCTTTTAGCTAGTGATTGAATTTTAGTTTCATTATTTAAGTTAAAGACTGTTTGAAAATGGTTTAGAAGTTTTAATTTTCTTCAGGATTTCTTCCGGCACTTACCTCATTGGATCCAACAGCACACAGCCATGAATGATGCTGGTAATTTTCTGATAGAAACGTGTGATGAGACTATTTCCAGAGACCTTAAACAGCAGCTTCTGTTGCTAAATGGAAGATGGAGAGAATTGTTTATGCAAGTTAAGCAGGTATGTGGTTTTGCTGTAGTTACTTTTAATTATTTACTTGGACATTTCCATGCAAGCAAGACACGTTTGCCCCATTAGCAGGATTACAGAACAACTTACTAACGTGCCTAACTGTTAATCATTATTTAAATTAAAAATTAATCCCTTGCTGCAGTTAATTTTATTGGGACTTTTCCTTTGTTTATGTTTTGATTATAGAGCTTTTTATTTTTGGATGTTTTCAGATAGTACAATCTGTAGCTTTTCTTGGAGAAAATGGTTGATTTTAAGTAGCTATTGTTATTGTGAGCTCTGTAAAATTAAGCACTGAAATCAGTGAAAGTGAGTATTTTTATTACTCTTTAAAGAATGTTACCATCAATTATTATACTGGTACAATAAGCAGGTACAATGTAGGTCAATTAACTAAATGTTTTCCCCAGATTAGGCCGACATTACTTCTATCTATCTTGTGCACCAGGAGGCACCAATAAATGGAAAAAACCTATTCTTTCTCTCAGGAAAGAGATGCAACTGGTTGGAAAAGAAGTGTTGTTTCTATATTTGCTCTTTAAAAAGCAAAGGGAATATGTGAGATAAAATTACACAGAAGTATTTCACACATCCAAAACACATAGAAAATATCTTTGCGTAGTCAATATACATATTTTTCCCTGCCAGTGATTTTAAATAACAGTTGCCTGTTTGAAGATGCTGAATCTATTTTCTTTACTGGCGTGATTATTTCCATTGCAGTCAAGTTAAATGGAAGAGCAAGTAATAATTGCTCCTTTTTTATTGTAACTTTTCCAAACTGTTGAATAGAATGTTCTTAGGCTTTATTTGTTGGTGATATTTAGGGTGATTCACTGTGGAAACAGTAATGCCCAGGATGTAAATGTCTCTTCCCCTACTTATGCAGGTTTTTTCGTGTGCCGGCTGTGGTTTTTCTCACTGGCTTTTCAGCATTTCTGTCACACTCTTTCTACCTTCTAAGACCTGTGTTTCTTATTTCTGCAGCTTTTTTTAATTGAAATTTCCCTTATCCTTCACTTTTTCTGGGATTTTCATGTTCTATTATCTTTGTTGAATTTTCAAAATCGATACTTCTCAGTAATGAGAAATGCATCCAGATGTGGATTCTAGGTTAGAAACAGATGAGAGTTTGACATTACCTATCTAACTGATCCAAAACTTAAAAAAGACCTACCTCTTGTATGGATATTGTTCTTTTTAGTGTCAGCAGTACTGAAACTAATGCAGACTATTACTGCCTGATTCTGAAGATTAGTTTCCATTATTTTGTAGTTTGTTGAATACAATTTTTCCAGCAGGCAATTGAACTGAAAACATGCTAATTCTCTTAAGTCTTTACTTAATTGCCAAATGCCTTATTTGGTTTGGTCATTTTTTGATTTTTTGATTTTTTCTTTTTATTTTGCATTTTCTTAGTATGCTCGAGCAGATGAACTGGACAAAATGAGGAAGGAGTACTTGGATGGTGTTGCCCATTTGACAGCTTTTATTGATGGAAGCAACAGGAAATTTTCAGTCCCTGTAGAAGTGTCCTTCCTTGATGTCAAAATGTTTGTACAAGATTTAGAGGTAAGTGTCTTCCTTCCGTTCCTTTTGCTCTTCTTCATAAGAGAGAAACTTGTAAGTATTTAATTCTGAGAGCATAAAATCATTTTAGTATACATTTCCATTTTTGTCTTACCAGTAGGGCTTTTTTGTATAATCCCTGTATAGCTGATATAAATCATTGTATTCTGTGAGTGACATTTCTAGATAATATCCAGTGGGACAGTGTTTTGGAAATATTTCTTTCTGTGTCATTTCAAGTCATATTTCGGAGAGCTGACCAACACCCTTTGGCAGTTTTCATGCATTTGAACTGTGGTCCAGTGTTCTCTAAAATCAGCAATCAAAGCAAATTTGATAATTGGAATATATATCTTTTGTCTCTTGAGAACAAACTTGTAAATTCTGTGAATGCTGTTGCCAAAATATATTTTTTTAAAACACTTTTTCAGAATATTAAGCAGAAATTACCTGCGATGGAAGCTCAGTACAAAATGGTAACAAGAACAGCGCAGCTTGTTACAAAAGAAGTTCCTCAAGAGGAAGTGAATGAAATGCTTGGAACTTTGACAAGGCTCAAAGAGCAGCTGAGCAAGGTTGCAGAATATTTTTCTACACATATTGTTGACTGTTGAACTGACAAATAGTAATCTTCCCTACATAAATGATCAGATACATCCTTTAGAGCTAATACATTGTTATAGTAATAATAGATTGAATTCAGGGTGGAGAAAATGTTACTACTTTGAGGCTACCATCCTGAAATTCAATATTCTTTTCTTTAAGAAGTAATCAGGATAAGGATTGATCTATCTCAAAAGAGGCAGGTAGCAACTGTATGGACCTACATGCAGAGGAAACTGGTATTTATCGAATTTCACAACTTCTTTAATAATCATTTTTCTTTTAAATGGCCAAAGGTTAAGGAGTATTCCTGTGCCCTGCTGTATGAATGCCAGCATCTGCTGTCTCCATTGGAAGAACTGGAGAAACAAATCACACATTTTTATGAATCTCTTGAAAAAGTCAATGAAATAATTTCTATCCTGGATCCTGAAGCACAGCCTACAACTGTTCTTAAACAAAAAGCCCAGGTAAGTTTCAAAATGTTTTGCTGCCTCTGAGTACTTACAATTAGCTTTCTAGGAATATGGGTTGCAACTCATTAAGTGGAGCAAATGTTTCTTCATACTCAGGTAACAAACATAGCCTGTCCTAAAAGCAGCTAGGCATAAACATGCAAAGATTGAAACCTGTGTTCCCTCCTAGTTTATCTTTATGTACGTGTGGCATGTGGTCTAGGTAGTTCCTCAAAACTGATGTACACATTTCATTAGTTTTGACAGGTAATATAGGTAAATAGCTGCAGTCTTTTAAAGCTATTTAGAGTCTTTTTGAAAAAAAAAATTGGAACGAAGACATGTAATTTTGTGTGTTCATATATGCATATATGTATGTATTAGTTCAAGCCTATAGTGACTCGGAGATGATTGGCCCAGTAATTCAACAAGAAGGGTCTTCTTTTCCAGTGACTTCAAGCTTTCATTGTATTTGAGTGAAAAAGTATCTGGTGAGCTTGAATCAAGCCAGTCCATCTATCTTCTTGAGAAAACCATCTTCTGTTCATAAAAGACCATCTGAGTCATGTGTGCAACGTGGAGGTTAAGGAACAGTTCATAAGAGTGCTTCTTTCCTCTGCTTCTGAAGGTTAACCTGACCCAGAGTGTCACAAGAAGACATGTGTCTTCTGCAGCTATTAGCCAACCAAGGAACCAAAATCTCCTCAGTTACATGGAATGTGCTGGTTTCTGCTGATCAGAAAGTAAACAGAGATTTGTGTTGAGGAGTGCAGTGACCTTCAATAGCAGAACAGTTCCCTCACCACAGGATTTTTAAAAACTTTTTTCCACCTGTGCAACTACGTGCATATTTTTTCTTGTCTCTATCTTGTTTTTTTTTTAAAAAAAAAAAAACAAAACCTATAATTCTAATTACTTAATGCCATTTGGAATGAAATCTGAATTCCAATAGCTGACATGAAAGGTTGAATTGTTGGAAGGCAATAAAGGTTGACATCTCAACCTGCTACTGAGTGTTTTCGTTCTTAGGTCTATTGTTTTCACTGCTGCCTACTTACGATAAATAGAAACATCCCGTAAAATTAAATCACAGAATAATGTATCAACTTGCATTCTCTAAAACTACCCAAAAGGCTTGCATATACGTCTGTGTCTTCTTTTATAAATAGCTAGAGCTCTAGTTGGGCACAGGACTCTGCATACAAGGAGAAAGTTGTGTGGTCTGTGTTTTTTCCGTATAGCATTTTGTGTAGTCTGCTTGTCATGGTGCTTTGACCTCGTCCCTTTTGGTCTTACTGTCAAAAAATATCTTCTTGTTATTTTGCCAAACTTTTCTCTCCTTTGTTCCTGGCCAGGGTGGATATATATATTTTTTTTTCTTTCAGGATCTCGTAGCTTATCAAGAAAACTGCAAGAAAGATTTGTCCCTGATTGAGAGGAACAGTCAAAGTATCGTGCAGTGTGTGGCTTCAAGTGAGGTATTACAGCATTTCCATCAGTCAACATTTCAGAAGAAAGTTACACAAGTTCAAATTACTTTTCAGGTAATTTTGTCATATGTTGGTGCATATTTTTGAAAGCTTGTTCGTACACAACCCATCCATCCTACCGTATCTCCATTGCATCACTCTGTAGCTGCTGTCAAAGAGAGCTCTTCTCTCTGGTGTCAAGTTATTAATGAAGGATTTGTCTGTATTAGGTAATAAGTGGTTAGGGGACTGATTGGTCAAGTTCTCCATGCAGTTATTCAGAGGTATGCCTGCCTCATAGGAACCTGAGATTTAAGGAGAACTTTCACACATCTCAGGCTCCTTTGGAATGAGAAACCTGAAATCCACCTGTTAGGGCTGTATTGCTTTTGTTTCCCCTGACTTTGTTATATTGGCTAATTATTTGTTCCTGTATTTCCATATATCCCAATTCCCACAAAGCGTGGAAGATGGAAACTTTTGCAAATACAAACTGGGCTTTGTATTTCCTCAGAAAATGGAGTGGACTGTGAATATAGAAAGTTGCAAATATGTATTTGCATTTGTTAATGTAAAGGTGTGTACACTTTGGGCTGTAGTCCTCCTCAGCTGTAGAGCTCTATGTCGTTACTAGCCCGACTGATGTTTTCGAGCTTCTCAGCCCCGGTCTAGCCCCTCTCTAGCATGAAATTATTCATTATCTTGGAGTCAGATCTCCAGATGCTGGGTTTGTTTTCAGGATTCAGGAATTTTAAGCTACAGAAAATCACCTATTCGTAAAGAGCTGTGTCTGAGGGGTAGATTTCAAAATTGATACTGTATTTTGTGGGTTGTACTTAAGGATCAGTGGGGTTTTATTTACAATTTAGAAATAAGTTATTTAAGTTTAACTTATAGTAACAGAAGCAAATACAACTGTAGCTTGAAAAATTTACCACGTTAAATATTAATTATTCTGTTCCTATAAAGATGGATGGTGATTTATCTGGTTTTGTGTAAGAAAATAAACCTATAAAACATGGCATAACCATACAAAATATGGCATACCCAGAGTTAAAATATTTATGGATCTGGAAACTGGCATTTTCTCATCTAAAGAATACATTCCTGATTAATTCTACTGTTACACACAATTTTTTTTTATCAGGAAACTTTGAAAAGCTTTAGCAAGATGTTCAAGTTGAGAACTACAGATTAACTCACTCACTGGGTAAAATCATTATGGTTCCTTATAGTGGGATTTGTAATCAGTGAGGATGGTAAAGTGCATAGTTAGTAAGCAGTGCTGGAATTACCTTGCTGAACTGGTGCACTGTTCAATTCTCTTGGTAAATTCTGTTACTCGCCAATGGAACTATGACCACTGGATAATGCAGTACACTGGGACAGACTACAGCGCTCAGTAATGGAGAGCTGTGACTAGGCTTCAAAACAAGAAGATTTCAGAGTAGCAACTAAACCACAAAATTTGCTGTCTATCTTTTAAGTAGCTTTCTACCTGGTTTCGCATCTGGCCTACTAGTGTGATAATCATACAAACCTGCTCCAGGTCAGAAGACCTGTGGCATGGAACTAGTTGGATCTGTAGGACAAACCACCTTCATCTAGCACGATCTAGGAAGAGGTGGTCTGCTATGAGGAAATATGGAATGACAAGCTTTTAGTGACACCAGGTGCTTTACCTTTGAAAGCAGGCTTTAGGAAAGAAGCACTAGCCAAATGGCAGAGGCATTAGGTCGAAGCTGTCAGAGACATCTATGTTAGATAGCTACCCACTTTTATTTGAATAAAAGATGAAAGTAGCATGAGCCTTAGTATGAGTATTACAAATTGGGAAAATAGGCACATCAAAGGGAGAAGCTCTTGTAAACAGCAAATATTTGAAAGAGCGACACCAATCAAATGTGTTTTTTGTAAGGTCATGGTAAAAGAGAGCAAATAAAAGTCAGTGAGAAGGTGCCATCTCTTTTTTTTTTTTTTTTTTTTTTTTTTTTTTTACACCAACA
>NW_010433280.1:0-579 GCF_000710305.1 Buceros rhinoceros silvestris | reverse complement strand
TTTTTTTTTTTTTTTTTTTTTTCTTTTAACCCAGAACATGGTCAGGAAAGCTGGTGACTGGAGAAAAAACATAGAAGCTAATAGTCGTTTGATGAAGAAATTTGAGGAGTCTAGAGCAGAACTGGAGAAAGTAATACAGATTGCCAATTGTTGTTTAAAAGAAAAAGGAAATCCTGAAGAACTTCTCAGGAAACATAGCGTGAGTAAATTCTCTGACCTTCCTCATGGAAATCTGAGTGCATGATATACAAGTGAAAAGCCTACTTAATTTTAAATTTTATGTGGATTTCTTTCACATATAGAAGTTATACACATCAGGTTAAACTAATGTTAAGATTGGAAAAAACAAACAAAAAAATAAAAATATCATCCCTCCTATTGATGAATGTGAGCAACCAGAAAGTTAAGAGAGAATACCCCCTAGAACTTAGGGTGGGTTTTGCCAGTAGAACCGTTGGGAGACAGGATGCTATGTTTTGCTAGTCTCATTCATCCACTGCTTTTTTCTTCAGGTGAATATCTGTGTTCATATCATAACCATTATTTAAGCATGTAGCTTTAAAATTGTTAAGGGTCGAG
>NW_010433279.1:65425-72357 GCF_000710305.1 Buceros rhinoceros silvestris | reverse complement strand
TGGGAGGTCCTTTCCAATGCAAATTGTTCTGTGATTCTGTGATTTGAGGGTTTTTTTGTGTGTTTCCAGGAGCAGATTGGAGATCCTTGCCAGACTGGTAAAGCCAGCAAGATTTCTGTGCAAGGATTTCCAGCTACAGCTCTTGAGTGCTGCTTGCCGACTCTGATCATCCTGGAGCTCCTCAGCAGCTGCCTCTTCCCCGTGGACTGCTCATTCCTAGATCAGAACGTGGCTTTTGAGATCTGAAAAGAACAAACTTCCCCCTCCTCCCCTCCCCTCCTCCACGGAAATTTCACAACGCGGTATTTAGAAGCTGGGTGACACTCACTTAACCCCAGTGAACTGGTGCTTGTAATGGTTTTAGTCTGCCAGATCGCTTTCACAATGGAAAAGATCGGTGCTATTTTAGAGTGAAAGATGAGACTTTCCACTGTACTTTCAAACCAAGTGTGCCAGAGGGTTTAGGGGCATCAGGAATGCTGGCTGCCAAAAGATGGCATGAAGTAACAAGCCCAGCTCCCAAATCCTGCCTTCTCTTCTGATTTGCCCTCAGTTTACTAATTACCGCTGTGTTAGTGAACACACAGCAGGCAGATCATAAGGGCAACACATCATCAGGTCAAAATACGCCCTGTTAAAAATGAAATACATGGAGTCGCTCTCCTGAAGGCACAGCAAAAGCTGCGTTTAAAAAAATGTCCCAAACCACCAGAGCAAGTGCAGTGTTACGGCTGTGGCAGATCCATGTGCTCCTGCTCCGTTGGACTTACACGAGGGACTGCAGCAAATTGGAAGGAAAATCGCATCAAGTTGTGCCAAGTCACCCGGGGAAATGTATTGTGTCTCCTTAAACGCATCCTCTCTGCCCATTTCAGCCGAGCGGTTCCGCAGCCGTTCTGCCGCTGTCGGCAGCGCTGTGGGTCTGTGTGTCACACACTGACTTCTGCAGGAGCCACCTTGGAGGAGCTGCCCCTAGAAACTCTGCCCTGCTACAAAACACCGAGCTGCTCCAGGGTACTTCTAAGTGGTTGTCCTGAAGACGGGAGATCAAAAGTGCAATAAATCCTTCTAGAAACTCAGGGCAACTGTAGCACTGTCAAACAAGAGAGATTCAGCTCATTTTAAAAATCTTAATTTGCTTGCCATATGTTTTGTGAGTATACAGAACAGTACCCTTAGTGCTAATAAAACTGTCACGGTTACAACATTCGTGACTATCTGCTGTATGTGGTGTTCATTTATGTACGGTACAGTGAGGTGTGGGAGTGTTTGCAAGAGGATTAACCAATTACCAGCAGTGACAGCAACACTGAAAATTGTCTATTGTCACATCCAGGTTTTCAGTTGCTTTTAACTTTTGGGTCTTTTCACAGTTTTTTCTGCCTGAAGCTTGATTTTGGGGATGGGATAGAGCAAATATTTCTGCTACCAACCTCAGCCATTGACAAAGAGATTGAAGGAAAAAGATACTTCTTTGCCCTAATTAAAAAGCTGGGGAGGGGCTGTTCAGCAGGCTGCTGGGAGACCTGAGTGCAGCCTGTCAGTGCTGCAAGGGGGGGTCAGAGAGCTGGGGAGGGGCTGGTCAGCAGGGGCTGTGGGGACAGGACAAGGGTGATGGTTCCACTGCCAGAGGGAGAGTCAGAGCAGAGAGAAGGGAGAGATTGTTGGTGCTGAGGGTGGGCAGAGCCTGGCGCAGGCTGCCCCCAGAGGTGGGAGCAGCCCCATGGCTGGCCCCATGGCAGGTCAGGTTGGCCCTTGGGGCTCTGAGCCCCCTGCTCTGGGGGCAGATGTCCCTGCTCCCTGCAAGGGCTTGGACTAGATGACATTTGATGGCCCTTTCCAACCCAAACCAATCAGTGATTCCATGATTCAAAAAATAATTGTTAAAACAAGTTAACCTCTTCAGAAAGTAGTCATTCTGTGGAGTATTCAAGGTTCAGACCACCCAACACAAGGGACTATCCACTGAACGGCTGGATGAGAAAAATAACACTGACCACTTACCCGCTGGGTGACCTTCCTTCGAACGCCTTCACTGAGACAAGGAACTCAAGGAAAACAGCATCTGACACGTGCTTGGAGAGTGTGTTGCAATGCATGCGTGGAAGGAGCGGGGAAAGGCAAGACTGGAAAGGCAACTATGTGGAGATATTTCTATTTTTGGGGTAGCTCTGGTCAGCAGATTTCCAACAAACCGTTTATTGACTCAGACCACCTTGTAGAGACTTCTTGTGGAAATGCATTGGTTTTGTCAAAACCATCTTCAAAAAGGCATCGCAGAGCTGAGGCTCCATCTAAAATCACTAAGTCGAAAAGCACCAGGAACATTGTTGCTCAGAACCCCTAGCAAGACAGAGGAGAGTTTTGCTAAGCAGTGGTTGCCCAGAGACCTTCAGGTAATGGGGACGGTGACCCACTGGCCCCCACATGCCACAGATAGACAGTGACCAACCATCAATATTGCCACAACCGGCACCAGGAGGCACAAACTGGAGCTGGATGGTTAATACAAAGTAAAAATCTCCAACACTTTCAGACAGCCACAGAGAAGAATCCCGAGACCCTGAAATATCTTGGTCGATGATGTACCAAACAATCGCAGCTTCCTTCTACTCTCCAGCGTCAAGAGGAGGGAATCGAAAACTGTGGGTTCTCTAAAATAAGTTGTTCTTTGCTATTGGTCTCTGGCATTTCTCAGTGCTTTCTCTCTTTATGTTCCTCCAGCCCGTTTCTTGCCTAACAGCATTTCAGACTTCAGAACTCTGCTGAAAAATGACCAGCTTAATGCCAGCGTTTTCTGTAGCAACCTAAATGCCATGTGTCCTTTCACTGCTTTCTGATGGCAGGAGGTTAAGCCGTAGTGACGTCACTGCACCTTCACGACATCTCCAGCCGGCTCCTTTTGCTCGCTCTGAGCCTGTGCTGCAGTCGGAAGAATCTTCTGAGATCTTTCCTTAGCCCCATTAACCGGTGAGCGATAAAGAGCTGTGCTCCGGAATATAATTCGTTACTTTATGAATGCTGAGCTCTTTCAGAAACAGATGGAGCTTAGCTCTCTGGGAAGAAAAAAAAAACACCAAACCCACAGCAATTTTGTGATGCTCAATATAACAATTCTTGGAAGAAGCTTCCTTTCATATTTAAAATCAGTCCCTATTTAAACAAGCTGGTACATTTAGAACCACCCAGCGATGAACCACTTCTCTGGAGGCATCGACTGCTTCTCAGACTGCTGGCTCCCTAAGTACCCGTAGCACAGCCCTGGGCGAAATTTCTTAGTATAATTTCACCTCTTTGCCAGAAAAAATGTTAATGCAGTCCTAGGAGTTCTGCTTAAGCTATAACATCGTCCGTTTAGAAGGTGGTGGATTTGGGATCTCATAAGGAATCACGTTGGATGAAGCATGAAAATTGGAAATCCCAGAACTTAAAGATACTGGTTAGATAAAACTCACTTTTTTTTTTTTTGGTAGTAGATGTTACCCTTCTGAGCAGCTGACATGAGGGGGAAAAGCATCCCGGTAACACCATGAAAAGTAAAACTGAGTTCAAGTGGTAACGCCGCATTTTCTACACTCGTTACCCATCGCTGTCCACAAGACACAGAAGTTTGTGATGTTTTCTGATTCGTGACTCCAGCGTAAATCTGTTACGAACAGGATCATTCTGGCTTTGTCCCACTGTAAGGGCACTGTCCCTGTAACAACAACGGGGATCACGATCACGAGGGGATGGAATGCGATGTTTCTGATTATGCCAATAATAAACGCCAAAGAAATGCTGCAATCTCACATGACGGTTGTGCGTGTGTGCGTGTCGAGCAGCAGTTTGTTCCCTCTCTCCTCCAGACTGGTCTGGAAGGGGAACTGCTATCACAAGATGCCAGCTGAATCCACAACCTCTCTATCTCCATTATCCGCATCTGCCAAGGTGCTTGTCTACTGCGGCGATAGGGACCCAGGGTGGAGGCTATCTCCTTAATATTGTTGTTATCCAGGATCAAAAACCAGCTTAATGCTCTCAGAAAAACAAACCAGGGTGAGATCCCACCCAAAATAACTGGGCAAAACACCCCCTTGTCTCTACAGAGGAGCTGCTCTGCACGAGCAGTGATCGATGCCCATCAGCTGCCTTAACCAGCAATCGTTTATTGTATCCCAGATCGTGCCCCATTTAGCCCTGCTGGGACGTGGCATTCCCCACCACATTCCCCAGCCTTTCCATCAGCAGTTGCAAACAGGTCAGACGAGGCTTTGATGATCCCTTTTGCCGGCAGGACTAGGTACCCGTGTACAGTTCCTGTGTACAAATGTGATAAAGCAAAATTAAATCCAGCCCTGCAGTTAAATCTTAATGCAGCTTGTATTTCCTTTTCTTTTTCCCTAGGAATGATGCCACAGGCAAGGCAAGTGCGTTTCAGCAAGCAGAAGGATTAGCATTTTCTAAAATATCCAGTTTTTTTATCTACTACCTTTCCCTAGATTGCTAATGCTTCTTCAATTATTAAAGCCCCGACGGCTCCTGTAAACGCACTGTATGATGGTGTGAATTAAGCTTTTGGGACCAAAAAGAAAAAGAAAATAAACAAACCCTGAGCACCATCATGTCACCAACTGCCTTTAGTGCTTCAAATCCAGACCATCAACTATACAGGCACAGCATTCCGGCTTGTTCCAGCCTTAAACCCCCCCCCAGTATTACGAGGCCTTTGGGGAGGGAAATGAATGACAATCTTCTTGCAGGTGAGATAAGGTTTTGGGTGGGATGAACATCTGTTATTAGACCAAACAGTGCAGTTGGGAAAAGTAGACAGGAAGGATTTGTTCTCCAAAGATGACCCACCTTTTCCCGTTGTATTAGATGTTCCAGTAAGGACCCACAGATCGGTCACGTCCTGTGACCATCATGGTTCTAACCGTAGTAACACAAGGCTTTTTAAAGTCAAACCACAAACTAAAAATAAGTAAAATGAAGAAACAAGAGGACACCTTCAGCCCACAACATTGTTGAAGTTCCTCAGCTTCAGAGTGTCCACTGAGGTTCCACTAGGATTATTTGGGATGAGTCTTTCTAAAGGAAGGTCTGGGGACTGCATCACTGATGACAAAATAGCTGTTTTTTTCTGGGTTGTCTTCTTCTCAGAGAGGGTTGTCCAGCCCTGTCCCAGGCTGCCCAGGGCAGTGGTGGAGTCCCCATCCCTGGAGGGGTTTCCCAGCCCTTGTGTCGAGGTGGTGCTGAGGGACAGGGGGCAGTGGGGACCTGGCAGTGCTGGGGGAACGGGGGGACTCGATGAGCTGAAAGGGCTCTTCCAACCAAAATGATTCTGTGATTCTGGTAACTCCAGAGGGCAGGAAGGGGGACAACAGGCCTCCTCAGAGCACATTTTGTGAGGCTGCCTGCAGAATCTGCCCTGGCTGATGGACCTTTTCAGGAAAGGATGTATTGGCAGATATTTCTATACCCTTCACGCTTCTGTACAGGATTGCGCAAGCATTCGCTATTCGTACATGTTACTCGTGGTGTTTGACAGTAATGTTTTCCCCTTACGAGAGTAAGAAGCGGCACAGTGTCCTTCATTCCTTCCACATTGCTCTGCTCTTCCTTTCACTCCTTTTTTTCTCTTTTTCTAGTCTCTGTCTCCTTGTTTTCGCTATTTTATCTGCTTTCCCACGAGCAAAGTTGCTAGTATATTGGTTAATACATCTCTAAAAGTGTCAGGAACTTTTGTCTCCAGGACCATCTTCTCATTTCTCCTAACATATTTTGCTTCTTGTCCCAAAAGCGTAGAAATTAAAACAAAATTCAAGCAAGTTGGCATAATTAGGCCACAATTTTATTAATAAAAATCATCTGGGAACAACAGTTAATAACTTCTGCAGGATGGGTCATGGTTTCCTCCCTAATTGTTTTCCCCTCCTGGAAGGCTGTTTCCTCCTTCCCTGCCACCCTCCTCCTCACCATCTCCCCGCCCTGTGGTGGAGGCTCCTTTCCACAGCTACTCCCCAGCCTGACGCTGGGGTTCTCTGATCATTCAAGGACTACAGGCTTAGGAAAAGGAGAATGTTTCCTTCCAGAGACAGTTGGAGCTCTGCTTTCCACTGCAATCATCTCATCTGATCCGGCTCTATCAAGCGAGGTATCAGACTCCTCATCAGACAACCATCTGAAGTGGCTTCCTGTCAGCTGCTGAAACAGGCCGGCCTGAACGCACCCCTTCTAGTGACCCAGCTGCGTACCTGGGGAAGGAGGAGAAATTCACCCCATCTCAATCAGTCTGGTGGTGGAGGAAAATTACCCGAGCCCTCAAAATGAGGTACTGTCTGCAGCGGGCAAACAGCCTGTCTGGATACAAATCCCAGCATAGCCTGGGCGTGAGGGTCTTTGCTGTGTCCTACCTTCCTTGTAATTCTTCTATGAAATTTGTGTTTGAATTACATCTGAGCCAAGTAAGCTGTGTTTTCCTGAAGCCAGGCAAAGGAACTTCCATCTCGGTCATGGTGAAGTGGGTCTGGGACAGGAAGGCAGCTCAGGGAGGAGTCGGTACCTGGGGCCCTTCCCAGCTGTCTGGAGAGGGGCTACGAGCATCCCTGTCCACACACATCTCACTGAACCTGGGCTCAAAACCCAGAAAATTACTTTCTCCCAAATGAAAAAAAGTACAGTTTCAGCAGCTGCTGTTCTGAATCCTCATCTTGCACTCAGCTCGGGGGCCTCCAAGATAAGAAGGACATGGATCTGCTGGAGTGAGTGCAGAAGAGGCCATAAACATGATGCAACGCCTGGAACTTCTCTGCCGGGAGGAGAGGGCAGAGAGCTGGGGGGGTTCAGCCTGGAGCAGAGGAGGCTGCGGGGAGCCCTGAGTGCAGCCTGTCAGTGCTGCAAGGGGCTGTGCGAGAGCTGGGGAGGGGCTGGTCAGCCGGGGCTGTGCGGGC
>NW_010433279.1:52019-65319 GCF_000710305.1 Buceros rhinoceros silvestris | reverse complement strand
TTCAGCAGGGGCTGTGGGGACAGGACAAGGGCTGATGGCTGCAAACTGAAAGGGGGTAGATTTAGATTAGATATAAGGAAGAAATTCTTCTCTATGAGGGTGGTGAGAACTGGAGCAGGTTGTCCAGAGAAGTTGCGGGTGCCCCATCCCTAGAATTGTTCCAGGCCGTGTGGACAGGGCTTGGAGCAATCTGCTCTAGTGGAAGGTGTCCCTGCTCACTGCAGGGGGTTGGAACTAGATGATCTTTAAGGTCCTTTCCAACACAAACCATTCCGTGATCCTATGATCCCTAAAAAACCCTCAACAAACCCCGAGACAACATGAGAGTGCCAAAGTTAATGCGAGCGAGAAGGCCTGCCTGGTTTGGGAGGTGCCTTTCTCAGGCGGAATCGCAGCGTGCTGCAGTCTGAGCAAACAGGTGAGGAAAGCTGGCGATAGAAGTAGAGAGAACAGGGGAAGGGAAACGGGAGGAAGCAAGTAGTTTGGGCAAGGTCGGGTAGGCAGCCAGTGGCAGAGGAAGAACTAATACCTTCGGTCTCCTAATTCCCAGCCCTCTTCTCCTGTCATCTGAAAATGCTTTATTTCAGGCACTTGCTATTTGCTGGTCTCAGTGGGTCAAATTGGACCAGGACATTAGAGTGAAAAACAATCATTTTTATGTTCCAGGAGTCATGCTGAACAATCCTGCCGCTGAGGTTTCTTAGGTAATGCACAGCTGTTAGATGGAATGAAAGTTTGCTGTAAGTGC
Organism: Buceros rhinoceros silvestris; assembly: GCF_000710305.1. NCBI lineage: Eukaryota > Metazoa > Chordata > Aves > Bucerotiformes > Bucerotidae > Buceros > Buceros rhinoceros. Next base: position 64,571 of record NW_010433279.1, on the reverse strand, counting down.
TTGCTGCTGCAGTGTACGAGTGAAAGATGACTTTGGAGAGCCTCAGGAGCAGCTCTGGCAATGTGTGTCCTCCCACAGACAGAACAAGGAAATTACACAGTCAGGGACAAGGCAAAAATCATAACTGTTTTTATTAGGCTCTGTCCTCTATTTGTTAAGATTATTGCCTTCACTGTTGTCAAACCGTAAATCTGGTTTTTCTCCTTTGCCGTGTAATTACAATCTTGTTTGGGGGAAGTAATAGAACTGAAAAAATACCCCCAAACCCTCCTGATGCCACTTGCTTAAAGGGAAGAGACACCTTCTTTAAATAACCTTAATCATGTATTTTGCTCCTAATAGCACAGAACAGCGGAACAATCTAAATTGTGCGGCGGCGATCTTTCAGGAATGAAAACAAGCGATTTAATTGAACATCTATCCCGGAGCACTCATTCACTCATTCATTCGCTGATAACACATTACACGTAAAAATATCAGGACGCTAATTCGATAACAAGACGATGTTTCATCCAGGCCGTGGGGGCTTTCCGTACTCTCCGTATTCCAAGGTCTACAAGATCTGGCACAACAGTGGAACTTTCATAATGATGAATGGGTGTTGTTAACTGGTATTAAAGAATATTTATGGTGTATCAATCAAGTTAAAAACTTTAATTGGGCAGAGGCACTTGTGATGACACCCAAGGAGTCGCATTAGCACTGAGCTGATGCAGGAGTTTCTCCTTGCAGCTGATGGCAACACTGCATGGTGAAGGAAGTTGCAATGCAACAGTAGGAGTAAAATTCCCACCTTAGATTTATGATACTGAGAGGAACCAACCGCACTCCATCTCCATTCTGCATGGTCTGAATTACAGATGACTATTTAGCTGGACAACACAGACCTGCTGTGACAATTATGCCTACGATTACAACGCTCCGGGGTGTGCATCGCATTGTAACGCAGTTATTTACGCTGCACCTTTTGGCTTAAGGCAATAATAGCTCAGTAGATATATGAAAGTCAAAGGAAGTTGTTATGCCTCATTACTCGAGAGGACGTTCCAGAAGACAGATGCAAGTGAAACTCTGAGAAATCTGAGTTTTCCCCCCGCAGTCATTCAATGGGAACTTGCATGCCGATCTGCAGAGCAGTTCTTTCGGCAGAACGTGTTGTTCCTGCAGTAGATAGCTCTGTGCCCCTTCTATTCTGTGTCTTTGGACTCTTCTCCCACATTTAGGATCACGTCGCTCTGAACCGCACCAGTAGTAGATAAAAGGCATCCAAGTCCTCTGGTTACCTTCGGAAAACTCTCCTAAAGGTCCACTTACCCTTCCACTGCACCAAGTAACTTTCTTTAAAGGTGACTTCTACCACTACAAACTAGGTGGAACTGAAAGCTCCAGGGCTCTCAGGGCATCACTTGTTCCCCATTTCCTGTGCCATTCCTCACAGCACCTCAGCAGTTTCACGTGGCCAGCGGCAAGAGTTACTGTCTCGCCTCCATTGTGCTGACTTGACTTTTGCTGAGTGCTGGTCCGGACCTCCCGGGAACACTCCTCCAATATCCACCCTTGACAGTGATGTCACAGAAACATTTGGTTGGAAGAGACATTTTAAGATCATGGAGTCCAACCACCCACCCAGCACTGCCAGGGTCCCTAAACTACATCCCTCAGCACCACCTCCACACGTCTGTTAAACCCCTCCAGCAGTGGGGACTCCACCGCTGCCCTGGGCAGCCTGTTCCAACACCTGACAACCCTCTCTGTAAAGAAATTTTTCCTAATGTCCAACGTAAATCTCCCCTGGAGCAACGTGAGGCCATTTCCTCTTGTCCTGTCAAAGTGTGGAAAGATCATCTGGTTGCACCAAGTGAGGCTGGATGGGAGTTTGCGCAGCATGAGGCAGCCCTACTAGTGACACCTTAAACGGGGAAGGAACCCGGGTGTTATACAGGCTTGCCAAACTCCTCTGCAAGGACATTCCATCCCTGCCACTGCAGACGCAGTGTTTAGCAATGTTTTGCTAAAATATAATAAGGAAGTTTTGGGTTAACATCGCTTTATTCACTGTTACTGTCTCATTAACTCTGATCAAAAGCGATCGCATGCTCGTTTCCTTAATATTACTTATATTTGACAGAAAGCAGCTGCAGGATACCTCCTCAAGTCCACTCACGCTTATCATCACCGTCAGGACTATTAATTCTCTGCAGTATCCTTTAATGTACTATAACATTTAGAAATGGCATTTGGATGTGCAGTAACATCGTTTTGCACAATTAACCCCTGGTTCCCTTCCATATGAGCCTGGTCTAAAGAAATACCAGTTTTGCGGTGTTATTTTCACATTACACTGGGTTTCGTGCCTTTTTCCTAATGGGTTGCCCTTTCCTTAGGGAGCAGTAGCACACACTGAATTGTAATAATGCTTTATTGTCCTCGCAATGACACGCTATATATCAGAGAGATAAAAGAGGATGAACCCACTCCTCAGCCCTAGATCCGTCGGCTCCTGACCGCAGTTTTTAATATCCAGTTCTAGATCCACATGCTGGTGTCACAAACATCAATATGAAGAAGGACAATGTGAAGAAGGAAATCTTTCTCCTTGAAAACGACAATTAAAAAAGCCCTAAATAATTCCACCTTAAAATCTGTGCCAAAGACCAAAGCGTTCTGTTGAGGGCCATCCTAAGATAGAACCTCCCAGTGCATTCTATTGCTCAAGAAACGGGAAGGAGAAAGCTCTGCCACAGCATAGAGCAGCGGAAAAATATGCAAGATGGCTCGTTTGATAAACTCCACCCTGAGCTCTGTGATTCTTTTTCTGGAACCTTTCCAGAGGATTACAAAATATGGGATGGTTCTAAAATCACAGAGAAACACTGGGGGGTTAATGTCATGAGAAAGGAGATGTGCTTCTAGATGTTCCATGACAGAGTGATGGAGGCCACCACTGAGACACCCGAAGTTTTCCAACGAGGAATACACCGTTTTAGTTCATTCAGGATACGGTGAGTTCACATTGTGGCCTCATTTATCAACCTACCTCACTAGGGAGGCGGAACAACGCTGAGTCACACACCAGGGCAGCTGGCCTCACAGGTTCATCACTCTGGCGGAGCGAACGGGAAGAAAGAGTCTATGTTTGAGGACTTGGCAGTTGTATTCTGCCAAAATGCACAAAATTTTTGACATAGGTAGGAATTTCACTTTTTTAACACGGGTTTGAGTGTTTTCTTTGAAGGCCCAGCATCTCATTAAGAAGGAGAATCTTTCTATAAGGTTCTATAACAAATAGCTGTAATTCTGCTCCTTTTTCGCTGGCAAATTTTAAAATGACAGTAACTCAGCTGACTGTGTTATTATCTCCATTACAATAATGCATCCAAGGGGAGAATTTAGCCCAACTGATTCTTCCAGTGTTTTATGCTACTAAAAGGAACGGATTTGGCTCAGCCCAATTATGCTTTCTGTTGTTTCATGCATAACTTCCACAGAAGACTCAGAGCTGTGCGTGTGCATCTCATCGCAGAATTTGGCCCAAGGGTTTAGAGCTCCTAATATTTACAAAACAGATTATGTACAATTTCCTGACACAAATATATAGCTTTAATACTGTGAGGCTTTAAAAATTTATATTCATGCCTAGATGCAGGATAACGGTGGAAGCGAAATGAGTAAAATCTTCCTGTTTTCAGGGCTTATTTTGCGGTGGAGTTATAGGACTCAGAAAACTGGTCTCATCTGGGCACCTCACTGCGTTGACATTCATTCAAAGTGAGGAAGGTTTTCTTCACAAGAGCATGATCTTAATCCCCCTTGCTTCTTGCTAGATCTTCTAATCTTGGACTATTATGTTCAATCACGTGTGAACACATTTCTCTGGCATTTGAGCTGCACAAAACCTTTTGTGTGTGGTTTCAAACAAGCTTTAATGTGCCGCCAAGTTGTTCAGTTTATTCAGTATTTCCAAATGGGGAAAAAAATAAGTTCACAAAGCAGGGAAGAATCATTCCAAAGTCAGTGTTCGTATCAAAGGAAGAGGTTCAAAAACATCACCAGCAAAGTTTTCCCCTCTGGTATACCTGGGAGAATATTTGGATTTGCCTCCAGTGACCACAGGAAGAATGTGGGCTGAATTCAACCATGATTAAGGAGTCCAAGGATTGGATTTTACACGGCACAGATGTGAAGCACTGCACAAAGGCAATATTAAACGAGAGGAGTAGGAGGGTCAATGTGGGAGGACACAGTCCAGCAGGAGAGGATGGATGTTGGACGGCTGCCAAACCTCTTGTGCCTAGCAGGAAAACCACGGGCAGCCCAAATAACCTGTTGATACACTCACCAGCCGGCTGGAGCTCATGAGGCATCATAGATGCCCATTTCTTGCCCACTCGTGTGTTTTCAACCCTCAACACTTGTGAATAAAAGCAGCTGTGGAAGGAAAGACTTAGGTTTGCACATCATTTCGCATGGGGACGTGGCAGTTGGTGCACCACATGGCTCTGGGAGAGGCGGGTTGCTCCTGAGGTTCAGACACAAAACGGGGGCTTGGGAGATTGGGTGGAGGCTGCACCACCGGCGTGCTGGATGGATGGCCTTGGGCAGGATGCTGAGAGCATGAACTGCTGCTCCTTTGGGCAGTGTGGCCTGTGGCTGAGCTCCTCAGGCAGTGCTTTACACCGAGGCAGATGAGGAGCAGCAGTGCAAGAGGAACACAGGAAGGGGAACACCCGGCTCCTTTGGGGCTTCAGTCTCTGCTCTCTAAAACGGCGTCACAAATCACACAGACAGAGGTGTAATGAGGAACCAACATCCTAACAGCTGGATAACACGAATTCCAAGGTAATGCCATCCAGTCAATATTTTTTTCTTGGGCTCAGCCACAGAGAAGAGATTAAATAAAATGTCTGACAAATTTCCATGCTCTAAAACTCTCTTTGTGTGAGATTTTTTTTCGAGGTTCATTAGAGCTACCTGTCTCCCCTATTCCACCCCCCCACCCCTCCCCACTATCCCTTTTATAACCCACCTATCTCGCTTTTCACATTCCTCTTCCATTTTCATGCATCCTCTCTTCCCACGCTTTGGCTATCACTCCTGAAGAGCCTGGAGCATGTCCCTGCGGCCGGTTTCTGAGCAGTGAGCTCCAGAAGGTGACCTGCTGGTAGTTTTAGGGTTGACTGAAAAAAAGAACGTGAACTTGGGAAGATTTGTGCTTTGCACCCCTACATACGCGGTTTGGGGCTTGAATCCTTGGTGGTAATGCAGCAGCACAGAGGCTTATGTGTGTGCAGGGGGAAAGAGGATTTCTCTTCAGATGATACATTAACCACTGCAGAAGGAATAAACACACAACTTTCACACTGAAAAAAAAATGACAAATGAGATGAGTTAGGCACAGAGAATAATCCTTGGACTCTGTTGCAGCCATAGAGCTGAGCTCTGTTGGCTTGTTAGAAAGAGAGGAGGAGGAAAAAATAGAAGTTGTTCTGGTATAGAAGAGTCTCTCATGCTGCTAATCAACTCGGTGGCCAAATTTGCTATTGTGATCTGAAGGTTGAGCTCTGCCAGCTCCTGCAATTATCTCTCTTCCCGTTCTCCATTAGTGGCCTTTTCAAAGGACGGGAGTTTTCACAGTGTCAGATTATGCCAGGCAGCAAATCCCGCACCGCCCAATCGTAATGCAGCACAAATGCTTTACAAATTGAGCCTCTGGTGACAGCAGGGGGAACGCGACCGACCGTCAGGTGTTTCTAGCCTCGGGGTTATGGTTTCCCAGTGGGTGACCTTTCCTCCCTCACATCCTTTTCCCCGCAGATTATGGTGTGGCAGTCCCAGGTCATCTCACTAGTCGTGGGGAAATTAGAGCACATGAAGAGATGAGGAGACCTTCAGCTATCTACAGCTGACAGGTAGCACACAGGCACTGGAAAAGCCGGGGGACTCTGGCCAACCACTCACTCTGCTGATTGCTCCCCCAGACATCGTTTACAAGGCGCTGTCGCAGAGAAGGGCGTCACGCCAGTAGCCCACGGGCACACCCCAGTCTTTGGTCCAGTTCTCAGAAGTGCTGCATATTTTCAGAGGTAAACAAAACTTACAGGAGCCGCACAACAGAGCTGTTGAAAGACCTGCTGTGGCTGAGAGCAAGCAGGGGGTACAACGATCGAAGGCAAAATGAAATGTCTGCTTTGACTGAAGGGATATGTGCTGTTTTCCCAGGAACTAAAATGCAACTCAGGGACCTTTAAGTGCCTGCCCCCAGGCCAAGCGCAGTATTTAAGCAATGCAACTTCCCATACAATATTGAAGAAACGAAGCATCACATTTGAGAAAATGAGAAACGCCACACTAAAAATTCAAACTTAAAAAAACCCCCAAAATAACCCACAAAACTGAACGACCAGATGATTCCCAAGAGAATCTGATGACTAGCTGGCTAAATCAGGACATCTGCAGGATGCAAGAATAATGGAAGGAAGCGGGAGTTCTGGCTACCACTTTTATAATTAGCAATTGTAATGATCTGAGCGGTGTCCTCCTGAAAGAACTTGAATATTCATGTTGAGGCACGGCATTATGTTCCAGAGCTTTTGGTAACTGTCGCCACTTGCACAGAGTCAAGCACACACTCAAATCAGGAAGTCAAAACGAGTGCTCCAAATACTTGCTGTTGGAAATCATAAGGAAAGCTGCTCTTTGCAGGCAGTAAGATGGGGCAGGGAAGCGTAGCATCCAGGAGCTGCCTTGGCATCTTCTTTTTCCTAAATAATTGTCCCTCTTCTCCTTCTTTTCTTTTTTTAAACCTCATTTCAGATTAAATTTAGACTTGACCCAAACAAATGCAAAATACACCTGAATCTGTAAAGTTACATTTCGTAACGTCAGGCCAGGCTACAGCCCAAGGCTCCCGACATCGCAGCTGCTATCTATAGAAAGCCAGGCATCCATCCGCTCGGCCTGGATGCTAAAATTTCATAACAACCTGGGCTGAGCCTGTAGGTCATGCAGGGTTGTTTGCAGTCATGCTTAATCAGTAGCCAACTAGATACTCTGTTTCTCAGTTTTATCACCTTCACACAAGTCAGACCCCTGCCTGGCCAATCTTCTCTACCCTTTCACTGTGTTCATGCCACAAAGGAACGAAGAAGAGATGCAACATCTTTGAGGAGAAACATTTAGACCAGAGTCATGGCCCTGAGAAGCAGCAGAAAGTGGGACCCCCACCCACCTGCTGATGGATCTGGCACCCTCAAAATGTTGCACACAGCCAGGAAAATTGGGGTGATTTGAGGAGAAATTACCTTCTCTGCCCTCTTTATTCACTGGAAGAAGAAAGCTCGAACGGACACACGTTGATTTGGGCACACACACGTGTGTGCTTCGACTGTGGGCACTAGGCAGAACCTGCAAACCCTCATTAAAGACTGACACACACTAACAAGCATCATTATGCTTGAGAGTTGCTCCTGGGCAACTGAACTGTTTCCTTCTATCCAGGGCAAGAAGGAATTAATTAGCAGAGAGTCAGAAGGCAATGAACCCAGTGCACCCCGTTTCCGGAGGAGCAGGCTGGCAGCTGCGGCGTGGTATCTAGGGCAGAAGCAGCTCGGAGGGTTGAGGCCTGGAGAGCGTTACAGGCATCTAACAGGCGGGTCAGGTCCAGATTCCAGGCCCCTTCAGAGGCTGGCGTTCTCTTCACTAGCAGTCTGCGTTGTGACACGGTTGGCTCCAGCGACGCGCTGTACTTTGGGTGGCCGTCACATTAATTTAACCGCTCCTCTCCTCTTCAGCTTTCTAGGGTTCATTTCCATCACTGTCAAGATGCTCTTCAAGTTCCATCAGTGTGAAGTTCAAGTGCCTGGAGGTCCCACTCTTACCCTGGGCTGGCCTCCAAATCTTCCAGGTGTTGAGATATTTTTACTGCTATTACACAACGTGCCTTTTCAAAATTCCTCTATCCAGATCGCGGAAGCGCCGCTCCTTCCTCTGTCATTTGCACACCAGTACATTCCACTGGGTCCTCATTTAGAACAGCATTTAAAGTCAGCCTATACAGCCCAACCCTTGCAAAGCAAAGACAGCTGACCACATGTAAAAACAAGATAACATGAATCTGACGGGGTATACTCAGTGAGTTGGAAAAATTAATGCTTTACTGAAGGCCTTCGTGTGACAAGCCACTGCAGACCATCCTCTGCAGCAGGATCTTCAATCCCCACCCGGGCACCGGTGTGTGCACCCATCTGCATGAAGTCCAGCGCGTGCTACGGCGCCTTGCCAGGCAGGGGGAAGAGTCTTCGCTTTAGCTGCTTCATCTTCTGCGCCAACACCGTTGAATTTTGGTCAAAACTTTTATAGACAATGACTCCAGTGAGCAACTATTCATGCTGCAACTAGCCTCCAAACTCTACTTTTTAAAGTCCAGACACATCTGTGGAGAGGAAATGTTTGCAAAACAGGGAGGCATCAGAGAGAGAAACTGTACGAAAAGCCTTTCCCTGGCCTATCAGAATCAGAAGTTTGTATTTGCTCCTACTCGCAGCTGCGCATTGTTCGTTGTTTGTTAGTTGAAGACTTACCTTTAATTCTACGGTAAATAGAGTGTAATGTTCAGGTCCAGCTTGTACGTTTTGGACTTCATTCATCTACACAGATTGGCAAACAGCAGCAGCTGGGCTCCTGAATACTGATGTGCTGATACTGGGAGCGCTTGCTGAGGGACCGCGTCGCCAGCCCCTGTGTTACATGAAAGTCAATGAGTAAACAAATTAGCAAGAAGGGGGGTTGTTTTTCTGGGAGATTTTTCTTTTTTTTCTTTTTTAAACTGAAATAATATTTGTGCAGAGAAGGAAATAATCCAGAATTTGCATAGATGGCAAAAGCCTGTGAAATATCCTACTTGCCCTTAGACATGGCCTGTAAAGGCCAGCAGCAACCTCAATAGTCAGGGAGGCCCCTTGTCCTCAGACAGCTGCTGGCTTGGAGGTCACAGGGAAGGAAAGGGAGGAGCATCCTGTCCGCACATGTTTCCCCAGAAGAAAAGCTTTGCTGGCAAAGCCAGGAAAGATGCTTTTCAGTGATAGCTCCAGTGTTTATTGTTTCATACAATGTGGCCAGGCTTTTGGAAGGCAATGTCTAGGTAGAAAGGTATTGTGTTATAGGAAAGGGTGATGACTGGATCTGAGCTGATAAATGGCTTTGCCTCTGTGTAGGAAGCTGAAATAATTCCCAGAATGCTCTGCCCAGTATCCTCTCTCTGCATTGAACACTTGTGTGTGGATTGTGTTAAAAAGCCACCAGCCTCTTGGATTGCCTCGTCTGGGAATAACGGGGGTGTTCACGATTCTACACATGTAAAGATGCAGCAAGCAGGACTGTGGTTTGAAAGGTCCCTCTCCAACCAGGAAGGTACCACAGGTTTTCTGTGCAGGATTGTGTTGCTGGCTTGGTTTGTACCGCTGTTCATCCGCTCTCCTCTTAGCTCGAATATTAGGAGGTGGAAACAGCAAGAGAAGTGACATCAAAGACAGATTTCTGCAAGTGTTACGACACTGGTTCATGAACAGTTCTGCGCAGACTCAAAGGAAAGGGAGACATGAGCACTGGGTCAGAATTTCAACATCGGGCTGCTATTACACATAAGGTGTGGATAATGAAAGCCAATAAACATAGAGAAGTTCCCACTGTTACGCACGGCACAGAGCTCCTAAAAGGATACGGGGTGAGCTGAAAGACACCAAGATGCCTTAATCCACTTAGGGCTCATGTTGGGAACAAGCACGGGAAAGCTGCTGCAACCACGGTGGGTTTCACCCTCCATTCTCGGAGCTCAAGACCTACCAGCCAGCCTGTCTCCTCCTGCGGGACGGCTCTTGGCTCGCTCTGCATCCAGCCATACCTGGTGGTGTCTCACCATCCCCCAAAGCATTATTCCTGCCCTGCAACATGGGATTTTTGCTTGGTTGGCTTTTTTTTTTAAATAAAAAAACAAACCATGATGCAAATAGGCCCATAACACCTTGCTGTCAGATGGATGCATTTCCCTGTTCTCCGAACACTTCCCTGCACATGTAGTATCTTCCCCTGTGAGTCACCTCAACCCTTCCCACGTCTGCTACTATTTTGACCTCTTTCAGATGCAGCTTCCCTGCTGCCCTCGCTGTGTTTCCCGTCCACTACAACCCCCGTTGGCAGCACCGCCGGCCACGGCTCGCCTGATTGCCCGGAGCAGCCTGGCATCCTTTCCCTGCTCTCACTAACAGCTCTGCAGTGCTGCTCCCATCACCTTTTTTCTCCAGGACATTCCCAGAGTGTGCATGTCCAGAGGTGATCAAGCAAGAGCTGGCTCCGCTCCAGCCCTCTCACGGCAGGTGGCAGATCCCAGGACCTCCAGCAGTGCTCCCCTCTTTCAGTTATTTCATCCTCCCGGGAGCCTACCTCATTACACAGTGGCTGTGAGTGCGTATTAACGGCCCAACCTGCACGGCCAAGATGCTCAAAGACCTGCAAGGCTGGCTCTGCTTTCTCTGCTGTCCCTCTGCTTGAAGACAGCAGCCATACAAACCCATGCAGTGCCATTTCACGTGGGACTTTTCCTTTGTCCCTCCTCTATACTGCCTTTTCCCCTTCTCTCCCAGGAGAGGAACAAAGCAGTGCTGGCTCATATGGGGATTGTCTTTTTCTCCCACTGACTGGGAATATTTTGTAAAGTCCCTTTCCATAGAAAAGAGACTGGTTTGTCTCACTGGTGACCACTTTGGTATATACAGCTGCTTCCTTGTAGTGTTTTGATAAATGGTATTTTAGCCCTAGGAAGCTCATTTTCTGGAGCAGAAATACCAATAAGGCATCACCTTGGTAATGAACACAGAATCATAGAACAGTTTAGGTTAGAAAAGACCGTTAAAATCGAGCCCAACTGTTAACCCAGCACTGCCAGTGACCGTGAGGTCGTAGCAATATAGGTCAGTGGGTGAAGCAGGAATACTCGGGGGTACTTGAGCTCCCTATATGGGCACACTTTGGCCAGGGAGAGAAGGAGTACTTTACACAAGCAGAGGTAGTCTTCTGCATGGGTAAGCAGAAGATCTACACACCAGGGTCAAAGCACAATCTTCCTCTCCTTGAACTGGCATCATTTAAGAGAGAGAGAACGCAAAGGGAAAGCGCCATTCTGGAATGCCTGTCAGTAACTTACCTAAGAGCTTGGCTAGGAGAATATTTCAGGGTAAATATTTTTTTTAAAATGCATTTGCCTCTTTCTCCCTTTGAAAACTGCCTACAAACAGGTTTTTCTGTGTCTGTTTGTCATTCAGAAGGATTTACAGTGAGTGAAATCTAAGTTTAGGCCCATTCACCAGCAGTTTATTGCAGGTTTTCAAAAAAGAAATTCAGCCTGATCCAATTTAACACAGAGATCACATGGCATGTCCTCTTGCCTCAATTGGATAATTCTTTGATTCAGTTTTTTGATGTGAATATCAATTATTCATTTGAATTTGAACATTCTAGTACTACTTGACACTATTATAACAGTATGTGCTGTTTCGGCAAATATTCCTGTACAGACATCACTTGTCAGAAAATGTATGGCATGAAAATTAAAACCAAGGAAAAGCAGAATTCCTTTCAAAATACCGATGAATATTCATAAAAGCATCACAGTGTTTGCCTCTCTCTGATGTTCAGTGTGGTTCATTCATCCACAGTTGGAAGGATATGAGCTGAGACACGATACTTCAAGAGAGCAGTTAAATGAGGAACAGGGGAGATTAAGAGATAAGATATAAGATGATTGTAAAACTCCTGGACATTTTGGGGCCGCAAAGTCTTTATCGAAGATGAGAGAAAATTCCACTGGGTGTAATGTGGGCACCATGTAGAAAATGAGCTCAGAAAACAGGACTTTCAAATCCAAATTACCGTAAGAGCCTTGGTCCAACAGTACTTTGCAAAGAGGAGTATATGGAGCACGCTGAGATGATGGAAATCTTAGTGGGCTTCAATTTTCATCAGCTTTGAGGGCCCACTTCCAGGTGACAACATGGAGAAGTCTGATACAACAACGGGTGAGCCAAATGCTTTATGGGGAAAAAAACTGAGGGAGGAAACGACATGTCCAAATGTCTCAGTAGGCTGCTATCATAAGAGGAGAGTAGGCTGACCAACCAGGAGCACACCTCTAATAGCTCAAGAATATACTGCCTTTAACGTCTGGAAGTATTTGAGTGGCTCTGATTTCTCGTAAGTATGGAGGTGTTGACACCATAGCAGCTTCACCTCCACACCCCAAAGGCAGAGCTCGGGCACCCAGGAGCAGAGCTGCCTCGCCCCTTCGTGTTCTGCTGGAAATTTTCTGTCTCTGCAGGAGAAACTGCTGCAAGGATGGAGACACCAAAAAAAGGGAGGAAGCAACCAACAGACAAACAAAGCAGGAACCATCAGGTATAGAAGGATGGGTAGAACAGCTTCAGAGAAAAAGCCTGGAGAGCTTTTGGGTTGGGTGCTGGTTCAAAGAGAGTCTTTGCTCAGTGCTCTGTGCCTGGTTTTGTT
>NW_010433279.1:49064-51803 GCF_000710305.1 Buceros rhinoceros silvestris | reverse complement strand
CCTTGCTGAAGGGTTCCGAGCAGCCTGCAGGCTAACAGCTCTGGAAGCCGAAGGAAATGCAGCTCCTGTCCTCCACGGAGCAGAGCCGAAAGAAGCCATTCATCTCCCTTATGTAGCCAGGCAGGTGATCTGAACGTTTCCAGGTGGCGTGTTTGGATCTCATTCTGCTCTGAATTAAGGAGGAAGCTGCTCCAGGCCTCTGCTTCGCTCAGTGTTTCATCAGCTGATGGTTTGAAAGCTGCTTTTTCACCACACTGAGTTAAATAGGCGACAAAGCACATTAAAAAGTAAAAATAGGGGTCTTTGGGGTTCCAGAGATGTGGGCATTAATGTGAACCTGTGGATTTGGACCTGTGTCTCTTCTCTATCCTTTCCCTAAAAGATTAAAGGGTTTGCAGCTAGGTTCTAGTCTCTGTTTAAGTCTGAGTGGTGCAGGGAAAGCTACCCCTTCATCTTGACCCTTCACACCACCAGCACTGGATGAAGTTCACACCGCAGGCATTGGCAGTAGAATCTCTCACTCAGCTGGAAAAAGAGATTAAAGGTGTCTCTTGGCACATCCCATCAGAGCACTTCTTTCATCCCTCAAATCCACAGAAGCTTTGGATCAACAGAAAGAACTGAAACAGGTGTCTCTTTTACCTCATGCCAGTCTGTCCTCTCCATCTTCAGAAAATTGGTCTTTAGCTCTCTCAAGGATACCCAAAGCACTTGGGTAACCATTTGTTTCTGCTTTATCTTGACAGTACAAACCAGAATAACAGCCGCCTCAGGACGCAGAAGGGCTCAAACCACCTATGCTTTTATTATTATTATGGTCATACACCTGACATATTGTATATGAAAAATCCACACGCTACACCATGTTATCAGATATGAAGCAGTACTAGTCGTCAAGGTTATGTTGAAATGCAGCTTTTCATCAGAAATTTCTGGCTGTCCAGGGAGAAGCACCTCTGAGGTGAATTTTCTATCTTTACAAAGGTCTTTCTTGAGCCGTAGTTTCACACACACTCTAAGGCTTTGAAAGAGCAGTTTAACCTGCTGTCCCTTCCCCCAGCCACTCATTTACACTGGTTACCCTTCCAAGCCATGCTGGCGGGGCTGTTTAGGGGGGTTTGCACTGAACTGGATATGGGAACCAGGGAGCACACAACAGGGAACTGCTTTTCTCACTGCCAGTCCTAACTGCTCGAGCTGTACGTGGGGTGATGACTACAGGACACGTTGTCTTGGGCTGTCTCTAAGACAGACTTGCAGCTGGCTCCTGCCATGTTCTAGTCTATCTATCTGGCAAGAATAAACACTGCTCCAAAGCACACTGGGCTTCCACATTAACATTACCCCGTTGAGAGACAGGCTATGGGATCAGTCCTGATGCAGCAGAGGGCAGGCAGTTCTTCTAGAATGTCTTTATCTTTCAGAGCGGAGCAGCGATTCCCCGCCCTGCCCTGCCCTCCCACCAGAGATGTGTTGGAAGCAGCGAAGAGCCGGCTGTTTTCCTCAGTTCATGCTCTCCCCTGGTTTTGTGTTTCCTTTTCGCTTACGTATTTTGCTTCCCGTTCCCTAACCTGCCATAACCTATTTCCACAGTTCTGCAACCGCTCAAGAAAGAGCGCTCTCCCTCCCACTCCTCCCCCCTGCCTACCTCACCAACCTGTTGCTGGAATCTCAAGCACTGAGAAAGGAGAGGCTTTTTTCTCAGCTAAATTAACACCAATCTGCTCTTGTTAGCTTGCCGTCCTCCTGAGAGCAGCCACACAACCTCTTCATTTCATTTCCCCTTCTCTTGCTGCTTAAGTAGCACATCCTCACACCAGAGATGCTTGTGTGAATCAATTTGCACTGACCAGCTTAAATCTCTGCTGGGCCACTCCAGCTTCCTTCCTTTGGAGCTGCACAGGGAGGCAATAGCTGCCCTGAGACGGCTGTAAAGGAAACCCGGCAAGGGACAAGGGACGGAGGCGCAGCGCTCGTGTGGGTGTACCGTGCCTGCTCCTCTGGCCAGCTCCCATAGCCTCCCCAGGAGCATCACCAGGCCTGCTAAGCAGGTCTCAAAGATTAGTCTGTTTTATGATCCTTCCAGTATTCTTAGCACACACGGGACGTTTGGGCATTTGTGTAGCAGAGCTGCCTGATTTCTCCCCTCAGGACCAGTTTCATGCCAGTAATCCTTGCCAAACTTGACACAAGCGGTGGGGGAAAGCCTGGACCAGCTAAAATCAACAGCAAAGCTTCCATGAGAGACAGAGTCCAGACCATACTGTCAGCTTTTTCCACAAGAACTGGCCTTCTCATGCCTGCTTGTCTGGGGGCCTTTCTGTCGAAAGAGGTATTCCTTCCTCACGGAGGAGAAAGCACTGGAAAGGACTGGCAAGAAAACAAGCCCAGGGTGGAGAGGCTCTTAAATGGGATGTTAAAGCTTTTACAGATGGTCTTTCTTTCTCCTTGAAAGGTGTGTTACAAACGTAGCTGCCAGGTGCAAAGCTCCCCCAGGTATCCTCATCACCCCTGGAATGACAAATCATGCCGTAAGAAGCAGCGTGCTCATTTTCTCCCGCTGCCTTTTCTCCAGCGAGTATTTCTCAGAGAGAAAATAACCTTAAGCAAACTCAGGAACTCGCTCTGTTCTGAAAATCACGCCTGGAGGGGAGGAGCTATCTCACCTCCTGGGTGATTAGTCTTTGAAATACAAAGGAAAAAGGCACTTTTTTTTTTTTTTTTTTTTTTCTTTAGTTT
>NW_010433279.1:40231-48910 GCF_000710305.1 Buceros rhinoceros silvestris | reverse complement strand
GGCACTGGCGGCTATCCAATTACTCACTAAAGGGCTGCGAATCATTTGGTGTGTTAGAGATGATGTGCAGCCGGCTGCAGACTCCAAGTCAGTGTGTCTTGCTGGAGAAATTAAAGCCTTCGTTGCCATAGTTTTGTTGACTCTTTTTCATCATTGTGTTTCATCACTGCACCCCAAAGATGCAAGTCAAATACGAAATAACATCTTCTAAGATATTAGTATCTTCCTGGCTCCGAAATATCCCGAGGGCAGGGGGAGGGGAACCTCAATATAGCCACGATGGCATTGTCAGGAGAGAAAGAGGAACTATGGAGTTTGAGAAGCAAAAAAAATATTGATGCTGCTAGTAACATCGATCTCCTTTAGTGGCAGTTTTGGGGGAGCTGAAGACACTCTTTGTCCTACGGTTGAACAATCCTCTAAATTCCTAGAGAAGTTAATTGGGAGCATGAGATTTTCATGCCCAATCCTCACCCTGCAGTAGGAATAAACAGCAGTAGCTGGTTCCTTGTTCTTTGTCTAGGCTTTGCAATCGTATATAGAAGCTCACACCCTCCACACTTGCAGTAATTTAAACTTCTGGGGCTGCTGGTTTTGTTTGAAGCCACATATTCTCGCTAGCTGTAATCAGAAATATGCCTGCTATCAAAGGCAGCATATCCCCTCCCTGGCCAGCAGATTGGTTCACCACAAGAAAACTACACACACGAGCAAATCTCCCAGACATGTCGGATTTCTAACAGAGCTGTGAGTTCTCTGAACTGTCAGAAGAAGAACATTAATAACCAGCACCATAAAACAAACCTAAGAACTGCAGAATAATAATAAAGAAAAAATATTTATAGAGGCAACGCAGGAGAGACAATAGTAAAAGATCCTCCTGAGTAACGGGCAGGCTTCCAAACGATGACATAAAACACATCGTCTATTCAAAATCACTAACTTTCCTCTTGCGTTCCTTAAAGGTGAATTGCAGCAAATGTATAAATTTAAGTGTGTTGTAACTTGTGCATCTTTTACTACCACGGGAAGTGAATCTCGCAGTATTTATTGGAAATCATTATCTTCCTGCGCTTTTTAAAATCTCATTTAATATTTGTCACAAAGCGGCCGCAGCCTCACACCGGTGACAGAGCGATACTCTCTGGAAGATCTCCACAGGAAGATCTGCCATGACTCGCCAAGAACAGCATCCCCAATGATATTTGCTTATCGAAAATCAGCAGAGCTTCCAAAAGAAAATAGTGAAGTGTTTGAGTCTGAAAAGGTCTCATGGACAGGGATCATGACCAACAGCAGAAGAGCAGCAGTTAAAAGCAGCAGCGTCAAAAAAACCCGAGCCTCTGCTGAAGCAAAATACTCTGCCCTATTTCCAGTCCATGCTGGTTAATTAATTCGTTAATTCTTTTTGATAATTTCGTTTGGGACTCTGAGAGCAGGTGTAACCACTTGATCTATTACGGCGTTTCCCGCCTGCTCTACCCGGGCTGAAGAGGCGAGCGGGTGAAAATCAAACTTCTGCCTATTCTAATCCAGACATTTTTCGACAGAACGAGCATTTTTTTATTGTTCAAAACAAATTGTTCAACACTTTGTCACCACGTTAAATAACACATATGTAACGTAACGTGGGGAAGCAAGCCCTTGCTGTTAGAGCTGTGCCAAACAACTGAGGGTCATAATGGTAAATGAGCACAGGGTATGACTGATAAATAAACACCAGCAATCAAAGGGAGATGTAGTCAAGCGCACATGAACTGAGGTGAATATTGGAATCTCACCACGAGTTTCATCAAGTCCTTCCCCTCTTTTCAAGGGCTGTCTGGCAAGCGGTACTCTATGATTTGCTTCTTGTTATCAGATCTGCTTCCTGCAGCCCACATCTGGTTATGGGTTAAGTTCACCAGGTAACTGATTGGTTCCTCATACAGGCTTACAGCGAAGTGCTGCACTCAGACAGCGCTGTATCTGCAGCACCTTCTCATCAGGGTTCGGGGTTGCGGACCTCCGCCCTAACCACAAATACCGTTGAGGAAAAGCCAACGTAGTAATGCTATCAAACCCGGGGAAACATCAAAAACAGCAACATATGGTGCCGAGGTAACCGCTAAGTACCCACCAAGAAATCCTTGGTCTATCTCCACAAATCTTTAATCCAGAGATACCCCCATAAGAAAGCCCCTAAATAACCTTCTAATAACAACCACACGGGCTCTAATCCATCTGAAGACTTCTTCAGTGTTTGCTTCTAAAGCAGCAGGAGCCAGGGCCTAAACCTACGCACAACTGTTTAATCTCTTGAAATCTGTAAGCGCTGATACAAAGCGCAAAGCACAAAACCTGGCATCCAGGCAGGCAAGACTTAACGCCCTCAAATCGAGATGTATGTTCGTATCACATGTATAAGGATGCCCAGCTATGATCTTCTGCAGGATGCGTAACAGGCAAGCTGGATTTGCCGAGACTCTGTAGTCGCGTTTTACGGAGGTAGACAAGGATTACAGAGGAAATGGAAGATGGTTTATCATTTGACATTTTATAACTGTTCTGTAACAACCTGTAAAAACGTCAAACACAGAAAACTCTTCATTTGGTGTTTCCTTGCTACATTCCTGTGAGGAATCCAACTCAGCGGGGGCTCCAACCTGGCACCTTTAGAACTCCCAAGCAGCCGTTCCTTCTGCCACCACGGAAAAGGAGCGCAGGCAGCTAAGGGGGTGAAAAAGCATCCAAACATCAGGCCACAGGGATGAACAGATCGTAACAAGTTCCCCAAGTTCCTAACGAGAACAACAAAGGCGCTTCATGTGGTTTATTTCCTTGGGGTTCCAGCAGTTTTTTCCTTCCTTTGGTTTATTTCATGTGAATGCTGCGATTTGGTGAGGAAGCGCCTGCGTGTAACGGTAAAAGGGTAGCACAGGCGCTCGGTTTCGGCATTGGAAGCGCTGAGAAACAGCAAGAGATGCTGCAGCCTCTGCAACAGATATCAAATCTGCCTCACTACAGAAAGATATTGGCTCTCCTTGGATGGTGGCTGATGGTAGAGCCTACATTTAAGTGTCCCAAGGATTCACTAAAAACTCTCCTACAGGCGTGTTTGGGTGGGGGGGTTGTTTATCATGGGAAGGGTGGGGAGGTTGTACACAAAGGTATTTTGCAGTTGGGCTCGAAGTTGGAATGTTTCTTTCGGTCTAAGTGTCTTGATTTTACCTCAACTTGCTTTTAAAAGAAATAATCTGTTTATTTCAGGCAAAACCTGGAACTTCTTCAAGAAGGATAAAAAATAAAACAATTCCTTAAAACTACACTTCCTGGTCTAGAAATGATGCAGTCTGAAAGGACCATCTGCTGCCTGGCTTTATGTACAGGTGCCTGTCCCATCCTTCGAGTGATGTAAACTGCCTTCTCGTGAGACTTCCACCGAGAGGCGCAGGGAGACCACGGAGAGGTTTTTGGAAGCAAAGATGGTTGCTGAATTTTCAGCCTGCCAAATTAGGTGGGAAATGATGTTTCCACTATGGCTGCCAGCTTTGTCTCATTGCATTCCTGTCAGAAAACCCCCAAAGTGACACGACTGATCTCCAGGGCTTGCGGAGCAGGTACCTTTGGTATGAGTCACCTCAATGGACGGCTCAGGCACTCCTGGCTGCTCAGTATGCCATTGGGCAGCTTCCTACGCCAGCAGGTCTGCTGGGGAGCTTGTCTGTGGGCATCTCTGCAGGCTGCTCCTGAGCTGTCCTGTCAAATGGGATGGGATAGAGACAGCTCAGTCGCTGGAGACCCCTGTCTTAGAAGGGGGGCAGACTCAGCCAGCTGAAGGAAAGCAGTGTCCTGGTTTTGGCTGGAATAGTTAATTTTCTTCCTAGCAGCTGGTTCAGTGCTGTGGTTTGGATCTAGGATGAGAAGAATGTTTTAACACACTGATGGTTTGTTGCTAAGGAGTTTTTATCCCAAGTCAAGGATTTTTCAGCTTCTCATGCCCTGCTAGTGAGGAGGGCACGAGAAGCTGGGAGCGGACACAGCCAGGACAGCTGACCCAAACTAGCCCAAAGGATGTGCCATGCCATACAAAGGAATATTCCACAGCACGCAAAGGAATATTCCATACCATAGGACGTCATGCCCAGTACATAAACCGGGCAGAGTCGGCCAGGAGGGGCGGATCGCTGCTTGGAGACTGACTGGGCATCGGTCAGCAGGTGATGAGCAGATGCATTGTTCATCACTTGTCTGTTTTGGGTTTTATTTATTTCTTTTTGTCATCTTCCTTTTCACTATTATGATTATTATTGTTTATTTTTAACTCAGTTATTAAACTGTTCTCTCAGCCCAGGAGTTCTACTCATTTTCGATTCTCCTCCCCATCCCACCATCGGGCTGCAGAAGGAGTGAGTGAGCTCCCGCATAGTGCTTAGTTGCCAGCTGGGGTTAAACCACAACAAGCAGCAAAAATGTTTGTTGACTTGCTTTAGTGAAAGAACCCTGAAAACTGCCAGTTCGAGCCTAATAGTGCTGCTGTTTAGTCTTCTGCAGCTCTTCGATAACAGCTCCTGATGGGAAACGAGAGGTGGCAAACCAGTTCTGTGCCTGGGGTTGCTTTCTAAATTCCCCAGGGCATGGTTTTGGGTCTATTTGCATCATATTTATGTTGGGCTGTGGAAAAAATGGAGCTCGTTTGGGTCTAGGGGTCTGCCAAATGCTGAAGATGAGAATCATACCCCCCAAACAGTGCTGGAAAAACCATAAATATCAGGTACCAGCTAGAACCTCAGCCTGAGCAGCAGAGGAATAGAGCAAGAATAGTTACCAAATCCTATTAAATTTTTGTCCCCTGTCCCACCAAAACACGAAGAATCCATCTCAAAGGTCATCTGCCACGGAAATCAGGTGGTGGACCTCTGAGAGTTGGCTTGGGAGGCTACCAGGGCCACGGTGATCACTAATTATCTCCATCTGAAGCTTACTAGAGTAAGACTGTGCTGACACAAGCACGATGACTCTCAGCAGGTAACCTTTCTCAGAGCTTGGCTCCCAAACAATTTACTCCGTGTTTTCCAACATTTTGATTCAATTTTAGCTTTGGTCTTAGTCACCTTAACATGTGCATAAAAATTGCTGTTGACTCCAAGGAGTTTTACTGAAGTGCACAAATATGAAATTTGTTCACGTGGTGTTATCCTCTTGTTTGGGTGGTTATTCTACAGCAAGTTTGCTCCGAGCGTTAAAATCAATTTCTAACACACCTTCGCCTCTAGTGTCTAATCTCTAGGTTTTGTGGCTCTACATGGGTCTTTCTAACATGAAAAACCTTCTCACAGAGAACTGTGGGTTTAGTCTGGGTTGGTGTTACTAGAAGCACAATAAAATGGGGTAACAAAGTACTTGTTTACTGAGATCAATCTCATGACTAAGCTAAAAATAGTCACATTCTACAGTATTAAAGCTGCGCCATGAACCGGCGTTTATGACAGTCAGCTGTAAATACCGTAATAGATTCTTTTTGTGAGCTTAGCAGCCTAAATAGCCTAGAAATAAAAGCAGAAGCTATTGCAGTTTACTCGCTCATAAGTGTGTTTAACCCACTTGCAGTCTGGTGTCTAATTAAATAAGCCAAGAAATATCCCAAGAATTAGCGTTGTTTCCCTGTTCTGCTGGAAAAGGATGAGCATATACATGGATATACGTTGGTACACATGAAGGACCGATTTCTACAGACACTCCTCGCAGAGACTGTTACAGAACCTGACAGAGTAGCCATGTGTAAAGTGAGGAATCGGATGTTACTTACGTGTCCTTCAGAACACTGGATAAACGTATTAAACTGGACTTCAGCATCCCCCTTAATAGTATTCCTGTTGCTAGGAAGCAGTTAACAGGACCCCATAAGCCTTGTCTTTGGGGCTGCTTTCACACTTCACTCAGAGCCCCTGCTCCGACATCCTTGAAATTGCCTTTCCATTTTTCATTGTCTTTCCTGCTATTTTTCTCCACGTGTTTTTGCTTACCAGCGCCAATTTTTGCAGATGAGCAGATAGGGACCCTGTAACGTGCAATGGAGCTTTCCTTCCAAACAGACACACCAAAGGTATTCCTGCAGCAGCTTCTCACCCTCACCGTTCGTCCCGGGCCACGTGCTGGTGTGGATGGGACTACTCGTGGAAGGTTGCCACGTTCCAAGTATTCACCAAAACCTCCGTATTTCTGTGTGAAATACGATGCTTTCTTCCCCCATCGCTGGCATTTATTGCACTCACCTACTGCAAGATTATGCTTAATTGAAAGCCTCGTTGGTTAATTCGATGCTGATTTAGATTATTTCACTGTGCATATAAGACTTACCATGAATTTACCAGGAGGAAAGGGCAGCAAGTCCTCCTGCTTATCAAGCTTATAAATAGATCGCCGTTCATCTTTCAAAAATCCTAGCAAAGCCAAAATGATAATTATAGCCATGTAATTATTAAAACGTGTTCCTAGCCGAGCTTGTTGTCGCCTCTCAAGAACCAATGAAGGAATAGATGCTGTGGATTTGATGACAGGGATGTTTTAGTGGTTCTTCTTTTACAAAGCGCAAGTCAGGAGGTGGTGGAAAGGTCACAGAAGGTGGCAAAAAGGTTGAATTCAGCATTCTGCTGTACAAGGCGCTCTTTAGTAGCCTCCAAGGATGTTTCCAAAAAGCTAGTCTGAGATATTAAAAAGCCCTTCTAGACTTACCCTATTTAACCTTTCACATACCCCTGATTCGACACGATCTCCAGATACACATTGCCAGGACACTCCTCCCTCAGCGTATCAAACTTCTGACCTTGCAGTTGTTGCAAGTCAATCACGACGACTACCCTGATATAAATAAAGGTAACTTGCTCATCAAATGCCACAGTTCGATGCAGCCTGATCCCACACAGGCCAGACCAGCACTGAGCTAACACTTTATTTATACTACTGACGACCTCAGCTCCCTTTTATTCCTAGTGGGATAAATCAGGATTCACTCAAATTAAATCATGGGTTTAGACAGAAAATCGAGTGTGAGTGGAGAGCCAAAGGACAAATTCCTGTATGCAGCAATTCTTCGGACTTCAGTGCTATCCCTGACACCTCAGCAGGCGATTTGTCCCCCCAGCGACCTGAAACAACTGGGAACTATGGAAACTGTAACTGAAAATAATTCCTGAATAATTTCCTGTGCTCTTTCCTTACCCTGCCCTCTTAGGGAGTTGGGTGGCTTTAGCCGGGGTGTAAGGTCTTCCTGCTGCTTCTTGCATACTGCAGGTATCACAAAGGCTCTCACACAGCCCTGCCACTTTGCTTTCAGAAGTGAAATTCCAGCTGCCAAAAAGGGAAGAAAAATATTGGAACTGGAGACAAGTTGCTGCAAGAATCATCTCATTGTCCTAAAAGGAGGGTCCTGATTTTCCCTTTTCTGACTATGAGTCTCAGATTAACCGTTAATGAAGTGCTTGATTTATATCACTCACAAATGATATAAAATTTGTGTTGCTGCTGATGCAGGCCACTCAGAATGCAGGATGTGAGCCGATGTGCACACACAACACTGTAGATCACGGTGAGCCCGGGAAAGAGACAACATGGGAAAACAAATCCATCCTACTAGCGCGGTCTTGTCACGCAAATCCTGGTGCTGGCGATAACCACCCCTCGGTGAATTCCGAAATTGCCCAGTGAATCACTAGCATCATCTCTGGGCATTGTCCTTGGATTTTACATCCAAACCAAAGCACTCACTGAAAGCCCTGATTTCAGAAAAACAGATTGTTCCCACGTGAAGGCTGCTTTTGGGTGAGGCGGGTAATAGGACAACATATTTATAGGCCAAATCAAAAGCAGCTTTAGCCAAACCCTTGTTTTACTGTGGAGGAGCCGGTCACAACTTCATCACTTGAATTTGCTTGGCTGTCGTTCATTAAAATACATGTACCAGTCACTCCGGGCCCCGTGACAGGGCTAGATAGTGCCACAGTAACGAAGTATAAGAGATACGCTCCAGCTGTCCCCTGCAACTCCTCCGGCCTAAATATATCTCTTCAGTGGTCTGGCTGCCTGGCTTCCCTGGAAGACTAGCAAAGGTTTGGCTTTCCATATGGCCAGCACACCGAGTGGGCAATAAATAACGCAGGGCTCCTGGGAGGGAAGGTTTGTTCTCACAACACGGAGTACAGGACTTAAGATGTGGCTTCGCCATCCCTGTGGGTTAAAAAGAATTTTTAAAAAGCATGGAAATCTGGAATATGGTTATTTTCTTGTTTGCTTTATTGGTAAAACTCTCATTTTTCAACATACCTACAAAAACTTGGCAGCAGTTCATTTTTGCTGTGCTAAGAACAGTGTCTATCAGGCTGGTGGGGAAGGTCTTCTGCCTCCTTACACTCCCCATCTCCATCTGCTGCCTAATAAGCAGCATTTATAGCTCTCGTGGTGGGGAGATGTCTCACTGTCGTGGGTTTGTGCAGGATGTACCGGCCCAAGGATAAAAGTCCTTGTCTGAAGTTCTAGAAATAACAGTAATTTTCAAGTTTTCTCAGCTGAGTTGGCAAAGAGGTATTTAGGGCAGCAACAGACACCATCATACAAAGGGTCGAGGCACAACTGCTCCAGCCTGCTCCTGCCGTTCTCTTTGCTTTGTGCACGGGCCTGAGTCCATGGGGAGAGGAGAGGAGA
>NW_010433279.1:17294-39950 GCF_000710305.1 Buceros rhinoceros silvestris | reverse complement strand
CTTTTCCTGCTCCAGAAGAACGGGATTGACGCACAGAGGAAGCAAGCGAGCTGGGCGAAGGATGTTGGTCAGACACGAGAGATCTGGCATTGATTTGATTCTCGAGGGCAGGTCAGCTTTGGGATCTCATCACCTTCATGGTGAGGGAAGTCTTTGGGCTGATGGCACTGAGACCTCAGGCTTTAAGGACCCCTCTAGGCAGAAGAACTCAGAGGAGGCACATTTTTGTCGTCCTTGTGGACTAACACCGGGGAGTTTGGCATGACTCGCGTGTATTGCCAGCCCACCTCCCACTCAATTTTGCCACTGTGAAGTTCCCCCCCGCTGCATTTCCTTCTCACTTTGCAGAGAGCCTGGAGCGGAGCCGGCTCCGCTCCTTGGCCAAGCCCAAAGGCGTCTGCGCGTCGCTGGCAGAATGGCAGGGCCAAGGGGGTGCTGCCTGCAGATTCGCACCTCCCATCACTTTTGCTTGCTGATTTTTGGGACGTGCTGTCCCGAGAAGCACAGCGGCTGCTGGGCAGCCTGCCACAAATCCTCTCTCCAGAAAATACAGGTGGAAAGCAGCAATTAGTTCTGCTCAGTGGAGCACTCGTTCGGGCAGCACGGCTGCTGGGATGATCTCCGGAGAGAAGGGTGCATTTTATGCTGTCCCTCGAGACCAGAAGAGCCCCAAGTGGTCTGTGATAGTCCCAAAAAAGGTCTGTTGGAATATTTGCCTAGAAGAGATGTTCTTCTTTCTCATGCCTTTCCCCATGGAGCGTTCAGGCTAACAAGGAGAAGCTCATTCAGCTGTGGAAGCAGAGGTGGCCTCTGGACTCCTGTGAGCTGCTTCTGCCCAAAGGACCTTGTTTAGTGAGGCAGCTTCTCCAGCCTGGAACACATCCCTTTGATCCCGCATACTTTGTGGGCCAGTAATTAAAGATATTAAAGGGAGAGGTTGAGGGAGGGCACAATCACTTCTTTTTGCTCGCTTGTTTGTTTGTTTGGAGTTCAGCCACTGGAAGTGTGATTCCTCTGATGTTTAAAGAAACCGGACTATAAAATCTCCCATCGCTTTTGTCTCCTGGCTTTCTCGGTTGCAGGGCACGTTACTCAGCGGGAGAAAAGGAAGCCACGGCTTTCATTTGGCATCCAGCTACTGGCACTTACGCTTATGCAATCAGCCTGTAGGACAGACTGTTGCATTTTAACCATTCTCCCGATTGCTCAATTATCAATCTGTCGTTTCATCCAAATTTTAAGGGGGCTTGACCAGCCCTGTTTTCACCACAGATTCAAAGCTCATTAACTCTTCGGGATCCTCATAAACTCCATCTCAGAACCGAGTGTTTTCTTGCAGGATAGCGGTGTTTTCTTCCTCGGAGGCCCTTTGTCTGGGGTTATTACTTTGGCTGTCTTAATAAGCAAGAGCCATCTGGAGGCACGGTTGACCGAGTTTGCACCTGCATCTACATCTGCACTGTCTGGCCACGTCAGGTGGATGGTCGCTTGAAAGACCCATCTCAGTGTGAGAAAAAGGAAAAGAGAAGGGAGGGAGGGTGGAAAACTCTTATTCCTGCCTCCCCGCAACAGCAGGTACACCAGATGGCCACAGAGTAATTAGGGAGAAGAAACAGTGTCAAGACTTCACGTGGTGTGGTCTGTAAATGATCATCAAATCGAATTCTTTATCAAAGAGGGAGTTTTCTCTCTCTCCTCACTGGCAAATCGATACACGTTTGAAAGAGCACGTGTGATCTGCTTCTTTATGTGCGGGCACCTGGGATGCAGACAGAGAAACCTGGTCAAGGGGCCGTTCTTGTTAAGCAGCCATCTGCCCTAACAGACTGTCCCAAAGCATTCCCAGCCTGCTGAGGAGTTACGCTTCACGCTATTTGAAGACCACCTTTCCTCAAAAATACTTTTTCCAGCTCCTCCACTGGTCACTTCGAAGAAATTCTGCCACACAAAACTTCCCAGTAGAGTTATGTTTTGACAGCGGAACACCACCTTGCACTGGTTTAATCTACAGACCTAATTATTTCTACAGCTTTTCATAGTTCTCCCCCTTTTCTGAGCCTTTCACAGCATTAGCTCCTTCAGACACAGATACTGGTGGATACTGGTCCTGCTTGAGTCTGCTGGACAGATCTCCCGGTTAGGATTAACATATGGGCTATCTATCAGCACATGCTAACGTCCCATCCCAGTGCCTCAGCCTAGGGTGCCTCAGCAGAGGACCACGGCATCCCTCTGCGGTCCGTCATTCTGGAAACGCCTGCTGTCAGCTTGCCCTTCTCTGCACACATCCCCCCTCTAACTCATCTGAAATAACCTCACCACCAGCATGTTCTCCCCGGTTTTTCACGGCTTTGACCCCCATTTCAAATCCCCCATCATGCCCAGGGAGCTCTGCACCATCCTGGCACCCAGGAGAGCACCATCAATGGAGACCACGACCGTTGGCGAGCTGCTTAAGAACACGCCTGAGGCTTTGAACACTTTTACAGGGGTATTTCTGTGTGTGTTCTGAAACACGTCTCTGTCACACACAGCATCTCATCAATACCTGCAGCAAAGCAACACCCCGTGACAAAGGGGAAGCCTCAACCCCAGCTTTCAGCTGCCTCCTCAGATCATCACCGGTACCGGGGGAGCGGCCGTACAACGGTTAGATTCTCCAGGATAAATTGTGCAGAAAAACTTCCACGCAGGAAGAAGTTTTAACAACGTGCATAACACCAGCCGAGGACTTGGATCGAAGAAAGGCAGGCTGTGGTCCTGCGGGTGTTTGCTACAAACGGAATCAGTTTTGATTGGACTGTCAGCATGTTCGGGTTTGGGTTTTTTGGGTTTTTTTCCCAAATGATATTCTGCTAGGGTGAGCTTAGAGCTTAAAAATGAGAGAAGATTTACCTGTCCAAGTCTGTGGCTTTTTTTTTTCTTGGAAAGCCAGTCCATAGCTGAATGTTGTTGCTAAAGGAAGTTATGGCTGAGTTAAAGAGATACAGAGTCCCTGTGGCAAACAAATGCCGCACGCGGGAGAATAAACCTTACAGGGGCTTCAGCACAGGGGACTGCAGTGGGCTGCTCTAGCGTAGGGGTTTGGAGGAAGGACAGTGCGAAGCATGTGATGCTGAACACAAGAAAGTCCTCCAGAACCTATGGTTGCATTTGCAGCATTTAGATACATAAATCTGAAACTATGATAATTTTATTTTATTTTACTTTTAGTGTTTTTTAAACGCACAAAGAAGCTAGCCAGCAGTATATAACTTGCTGGGCTTCTTTTGGCCACAAAGTTTGACCCAAAGAATCACAGAACCACAGACTGCTGGCAGCTGGAACCCTCTGGGGATCGCCCAGCCCAACCCCCTGCCAGAGCAGGGTCACCAGAGCAGGTGCCCAGGGTGGCGTCCAGGCGGGTTTGGGATCTCTCCAGAGCAGGAGACTCCACCACCTCTCTGGGCAGCCGGGGCCAGGGCTCTGCCACCCGCACAGCAAAGAAGTGTCTCCTCATGATCGGGTGGAACTTCCCGTGTTCCAGTTCGTGCCCACTGCCCCTTGTGCTGTCACTGGGCACCACTGGGCAGAGTCTGGTCCCTCCTCCTGACCCCCCTTTAGCTCTTGATCCCATGGAGGAGGTCCCCTCTCAGGCTGCTCTTCTGCAGCTGAACAGCCCCAGGGCTCTCAGCCGTTCCTTCTCAGAGAGCACCTTCCTCAACCTGCTGGCCACACTCATCTTCATGCACCCCGGAGACCACTGGCCTTCTTGGCCTGTTGCTGGCCCATGGGTTACTTGTCCACAAGCCCAGCTCTTACTCATTGTCTATGGAGAACCAAAATCTAATCAAGGTCATTCCTCTGAGAGCCCGGTACATCTCTCAGGCTGGACAGAAACCAGAAGTGCTCTTGCTCTCTTGTGAAAAGCTGCTCTCCGTCTCCTCTCCCTCTCCTCTGTCCCCAGGCTCATCAGGCCTGGTTCTTGAGCAGGTGCTATTGCAGAAGAGGTGCCTGGTGAGAACACCCCTTTGTGTCTTCTCAGGAAAAAACTCAGTTCCTCACCTGCGGTACCAGGCTCTGAGTCCCCAGCACACGGAGGCACCTTTGTTCCCTTGGAAGGTTTGGCACACAGCCTGAAGTTGGGTCTTTCTTGCCAACTAGCTGAAAGCAGGGACCTGCTCAGGGTGTTCTGCACCAGATGGATTTTAGGCTGTGCTCAGTGACCAGGGTATTTTCTGTTTTGGGCAGAGCAGAGCCTAATTTGTGGACTTGCACATTCTTTATTGCTTCTAATCCTCGGTTTAATATAGAGTCAGCAGTTCAATGCTTTTAATTTCCGCGCTCTGATCAAACCAACGTAATTATCTCTCCCTGTAATGACGGCGGTGAGCAGCGTGTCAGTGCACTCCGGGTTAGTCACAGCAATACTCTTCTCTGCCACTCCACTAAAAAGGAGTCAAATTTCCCCACTGCTATTGCTAAAATCACCATCACGATTCAAACCAAAACAAATAAAGCAGCTCTTATGTATCTGCTCCGACCCAAACTGTTTCCAGAGCAGATAAGGTATTCTGGATCACTTCGCCAAATATCTGGAGCTTACATCATCAAACATGTCTTCACCGGGATGTGAAAAAACCAGTCTGTTTGTAAAAGACCTTAATCTTCATTTTCCTCTAAGAGGCAGTTTAGGAGCTTTCTGCAGCTTTAGTTTGCATTTTTGCCTTTGTTTCTGTAATATCTTCATCGGTACCTGAACATACAGTTTATTTCCCTACTGCTCTTGATTACCCCTGGTTGGTAAACAATGGAGATTAATTGTTTTCTGATGCAGCGAGGCAAACATGATTCTTATCCACAAGTAGCCTTGGCCGTGCCGGGGGGGCACGCACAGCCCTGGGAACAATGTTCTCAGCCAGCTGCGCTCACGGAGCCACAAAGAAACCTCACCTCGCTTAGGCACATAAAACCACGGCAGAGAACTAAGAGACGGTCCAAGCCTAATATTCAAATTAATTGGTAATTAAGTCAAAATGCATCTTTGAACTTATTTCCCTGGTTTTATAATGCTCTTAAATAAAACCATGAGGATCTGCTTGTTTTCCTGTCGTATAACCTCAGCTTCCAGATTGTGCTAAAAGACCTGTGGCCAGAGCACTAAAGCAGTGATGGAACTGTTCTTGGAGAAGGTCTGCATGGAAAAGCAGAACAGGAAGCAGCCCTCTCCTGTCCCAGCCCGGGTCCCAGCCCACGTCACAGAATCACAGACTCATTTGGGTTGGAAAAGACCTCTAAGCTCACCGAGTCCCCCCGTTCCCCCAGCCCTGCCAGGTCCCCACTGCCCCCTGTCCCTCAGCACCACCTTGACACAAGGGCTGGGAAACCCCTCCAGGGATGGGGACTCCACCACTGCCCTGGGCAGCCTGGGACACGCCTGCACAACCCTTTCTATAAAGAATTTTTTCTGAATATCCAACCTAAATGTCCCTTTGTTTTTATGACTTCTCTTGCCTCCACTTCAGCTCAGCAGCAGGGCTCTGGAGAGCAATGTGTGGGCGTACAAACCCGCCCCGGGCATCATGCTGTATCCCTTCGCAAAACACACCCGTGCACATCCCTCGTGATGAGTGGAAGAGGGGGCACATAAAACTTCTGCCACAGAAGTATATAAGGAGTCAGAGTAATGTAACTGCTTAGAAAATGAAGCAAATGGATATATTGCACTGGTAGGTGATGGAATAATAATAAAAAAAAGTTATCTTTCTGCAGATGTTATCTGTTATCTCTTTGCAAATGGCGAGAGAAAATAAAGAGAGAAATTATACCATTAATCTACTCATTTTGTGGTAATGGTTCCTCAAATCAAATTATTCCGTAATGACCTATTCGGTGTTTTGCACTATCTTTGAAACAAATCGTCTATTATTTTGGTACTTTTCTGGCCCCTAAAAATGTGTCTTAGCTCTCTGAACATTTGTGTAGGAAAGTCACATTTCGTCCCGCTTCACAGACAGGAAACTGAAGGACCGTGATCCCAGATATCTTAGTCACTGCGGGAGTGGTCCCAGAGCCTAACGAGAGGACCAAGACTGAACAGTATATAAACCGGGGAGAGTGGCCAGGGGATGCCTTGCCAAAATATTGAGCTTGTTTTGACCAAAAAGCCAACTGTGCTCAGCAAAACTCTGTGCTGAAACCACTCTAGGACAAGGCCCTATGTGGCAGTTACACCATTTGAATTAAGAGACTCAGTAGAATATTTTTTGCAGCTTTTCTAATTAAAATAATAATTATGTTGTGTCTGTCAACATGGAATACCAAATGTAAGCCTCAGGGTCAAATGGCTTAGAGAACTGAAACTCTCTGCTCCCTCGTAGGAAAAAAAGGAGATGAGACAGTTCTGGGCAGCTTCATTTACATAAATTACAAATATTTATTGCTTCCATCCACTGTGTTCTGCTCTTCAGCTGGCATCTTTCTGCAGAAATGACAAAAAACTATTGCTCAGGCACCCCAGAAGCGGTCAGTCACTCTCGTCAACTGGTAGTCCGTGATGTTACGGTTGGTAGTGCAGTAGGAAGAGGTCCGTCAGAGGGTGCATGGTCTTTTTATGAGCATGGATAGTGTTCACAGGTCTGGTGCTAAAGCTCGTATAGCCTGGTTAGCTTCGGGACTGAGGAGAACACACGGTCAAGAGAGTCAGGAGGCCTTTTGGGGAAAACACCACCCAACCAGCAGAAGGAGATTTGAAATCACAGAACTGAGCCCAATTAGCCGCACATCAGAGGAGATGCTGGTGATTTTCCTTGAACTGAAGCTGTATGGTGGAGGATCAATCAATCAATTTATAAGCACCTCGAGGGTAATAATAGTCTAGTGAATGCGAATTTGTCAAGGACAAATTGTATCAAGCCAATCTAATTTCTTTCTTTGACAGGATAAGTGAATAAGGGGGAAGCAGTAGATGTGATATATCTTGACTTCAGTAAGGCTCTTGAGTCTCCTACAGAGCAGTCTCCTAAGCAAATTAAGGCATATGATTAAATCACTGCAGAGAAGGGTTTCTCTCAGCTGGCCGAGAAAACAAAATCCAAGAGGAACTATCCACAGTTTGTTGTCAAACTGGGAGGACGTTTAAAACAGGGTGTTTCTGAGCCCACTTCTCTTCAATCGTTTGCTGGTCAATGATCTGGATGATGAAATGATGAGGATGCTTTTACATTTGGAAGGGGTTCCAGAACCTGGAAAGCCGTTCCAAAATCAGCTGGTGGCACTGTGATAAAGGTACATGTGACTGCTGTAGAAGTGCTTTGCATACGTGAAATGGGGTAAAACCAGTCAGGAAGCGGCACAAGGCAGCAAAAGGGATGGAAGTTAGGGGGACACAGACAGTGGCAAGTGTGACACTACGCTAAAAAGGATTCTCCATCAGTCCTGGTGTATTGTTTTTCCTCTGTAAAGAGCAAGAAGCTCGAGGTGGCTCGAGGTGACCCTGCTTGAGTGGGGGAGTTGGACAAGATGACCTGGAGAGGTCCTCCCCAGCCTCAACCCTTCTGTGCTTCTGTATCAATCTCACTATTCTCGAGCCCAGCGATACCTCAGTTAGAGCCCACTTTCAGGCCTCAGACTTTGGGAAAGACATAAACAAATATTAAAAGGACAAAAGGAAGGTAAGATAAATGACAGGGGCTTGAAAAACTTGGTATCTCAAATAGGCTGACAGTGAAGTAGTTCACCTCTGTGTCATTGCACTGGGCAACAAATGCCCCACAACTTCTTCGTGTCATGAAAGCACGTAGCTAACATTTGAAAACTTGGGGTTCACCAGACTTGCGACCCGTGTTTGCCACTGTGTCTAAACACACTGTTGTGTATTTAGAAGTGCAGATGTTCTTTATGACTTTCTGAAGCTCCTCATGTTTACCAAGTTCTCTTGTTTGCCTTGTTGGTGGTTTGTTTTCCATGTGTTTAGAACCCTCCCCAGACAGATGAAACTCTGCTCTTGATGTTGGCAACTCAGATTTACAAAGGAGAATAACTTCAGCTCTGTCTATTTAGGGCTTTGTAAATTTTCCAGTATTATACCACTTTCTTCTGCATCTCTGTTCCACTGATTGGAGCAACACAGGTGAACTATGAGTAATGTTAGTCAAGAAGATGCTGTGGCTTTATAGAGTAACTATTCATGAAGAAAAAGCCTTGAAATATTTCCAGAACTGGAGGCAGAGAATTTATTGTTCTTGCTGGAACCCAGAATAACTACTGCTTTGTGTCATCATTTTATAATCCTTGTCTGTCAATAAACATAACTGTAGCTAGCAATAAAAATGATACAGGCTCAGCCAGGCAACGCTACCCTGGTAAAACAAATCTAAGAGCCAGTTAATATTTTTAATCCTGTTACAGAGATGACCTCAGAACCCAGACCATTTATCTAAGCCTCTCTCCCCTAAAAGAGCACATGCAGGTGTCAGATAAGGGAAACCTGCTTTTGAATCATGTTGATCTTGGGCTGAGGTTGGGCAGCAAGAGGGAGGAAAGGTGGGACCGAAGACATCTGTCTGCAAAAACAAACCAGCCCCATCAGTGTCTGTCTCCTGCCCAGTACAGAGTTGGCCAAACGCTCCTGCAGACTCCGACGAAGCCGTTCATCTGGTACCATAAAGTTCAGCATGTTGTATTTTTCCCTTCTCCACATCAGTTACACGCCAGCGATGATTCCAGTCCCACCATTGATCCAAGATGACTTATCACAACAGGGAGTCGTTCTGTTTACGCTGCTTCAGAAATCTGGGGGATGGTATTTGATCTGCTGCATCCATTAGACACACAGAATACATTTCCTTCTCTATTGTTTCATCTTATTAGCAAGATATGGCACTGACACTGCCTGCTAATTGCTATCCAACGAGTGCTTTGCGCCTTGTTAATTTTGACTGAGACACCTCTCCTGCACAGCACATGTAGGTACCACTAATAGGGGAAAGACAGGTAGTTAATTGGTATCTCGAGTGTTACACAGACAAATAAAAAATCGACTGATAATCTGTTTTTCTCTGATGGAAGGGTCAGCTCTTGCCACCAGCTTCTTCCCTGTCCTGTCTCTCTGTGCTGTAATGTGTAATGCCTTATCCTTGCAAAGGGTGCTGAGATCCATAATGGCTACCAGAGGAACACACACAAGCTGCTGCCCACAACTCACAACAACTTAATACGAAGGAATGTTCACGTTTGCAACCTCAGTCAGATGTTCTCCTGAAGGTGAAAGCCGGGGGGGGGTCCTAGGTCAGTGTATTTTTGCACTCATTGTCTGAGTCTCCTGGGAAGTCTGCAAGATATTGAGGCAAGACTCATGGTCTTAACAAGCCAGTTACAGGCTCCACCACAAATAAAGTGAGAGTGGCTATAAAGATACGTGTTGTTCTTGTTTGGGGAAGCCAGACAAGTCAGCCTGACAGCAGAGGTTCTGTAGTCTGTCATATCAGGGAGGAATTTTTGATGGCTCCAGACAGCGATCCTTTGAGTCCGGGAAGAAAATAACTGAAAGCGCAAGGAAAAGAGTTTCCTCTCACCCAAACTACTTACAAATTCTATTTGTTCTTGGACTTAGACCCAAATCCAAACCTTCTGCACTGCCTCATCAAAAATACAGGTTGATGTTTCAGTTCTTGTGTCTTATGTATACCAATGTCCTCTGCTGCACACCCAGAGATACAGCCCAGGCAAAGCAAATGATGGAGTGTGAGCTAAGTGTTGAGAGAGGAGCACAGGGACAGCACTCAGATGTCCTGAAAGAGGAGACCACGGAAACTTTCTCATCATGAGGAAATACATTCACATACCTTGTAGCAGAGGTGCATTGAATGTAAGTTATCTTTCTGCAAAGTGGTGGTTTGCGGAGAACTGGTGTCCTGCAGCCCCGCTGAAGGCAGAGCGTCACTATGCGGCACCTCTGGAGTAAGGACAAGACTCTTAGCTACGCATGCCTGCATCAAGGACAAATTTGGTAACACCGTGGAATGCTAAGCATCATATTCAATGTCTGTTTACTTGCAAGAAAATGTTCTGGTTTTGCTGTTCATTTTATTCAGATTTCTCTATCTGAAGAACTGCCTTCAGACAAATAATCAGTTAAGTGCAGCAGCTGAAAACAATCCCTCGCCAGACTATAGCACCAATTAATTTCTTAGACATGGGAATGGCTCTCTGGGTAACAATCAGAAGCAGCCAGACAAGAAAAATCAAGAGGTAGCAACAAAAAGTGGCACTAAACTCAGTACAGCCAAGTGACAGCCGCACTCGGGATTTATCTCCCTACAGAACCGCAAGAAGGCGACGCGTGGTCTTAATCCTGAGCGGTGGTACGGGCGAGGACAGCTCGGTGCAGAATCCTCACACTCCTCATTCTGTCTGATGTGCTCGCAGAGCTCCCACTTCTCACCCTCTGCCTGGACTTACAGACCTTATCAATTTAAAAATCACACCTCCATCGGGAAATATTTTACCTGTACTGTTATAATGACACCTGTGATTTAAGAGAGGGAAAAGAAACCCACCAATTTTTCTCTTGTCTCTCCCTGTTTGGTTTTTGGGTTTGTTTTTGTTTGGGTTTTTGTGTGTGTGTGTTTGTGTGTGTGTGTTTGGAAGCACATTGTCTGCTCCTATGTTTGCTCAGTCTAGTCACTGTTATCCTGGGGGGAGGGAGCTAAGGGGGGCTTGGGGGAGGAGGGAGAGCAAAGCACCACATAGCAACAAGAGGAGGAATTAAAAAAGAAAGAGGATAATATGATTTTAAGATCTGAAAAGAATTAGCGCAGGTGTTTGTGGATGCATCCAGGGGAGGATAAGGAAAGTGTTTTAACTGACTGGGTTTCCAGCTAACAGCTCCTCTTGGGGAAAGGAAGAGCTGTGTCAATCTTCTCCCCACAGGGAAGGCAGAGCAGGCAGGGGAGGAAAACCAGGTGAGAACCCCCCTCCTGCCGAGGATCCTGAGATGTGCACGTGTCACACCCACCCCGGGCAAAACGATGGATGTTCTTCTCTCACCAGCGTGTTTGTGAAAGGGCAAACACTCCCCCAGTCAGTCCCCTTCCCCTCCGCGTCTCAGCGTGATTGTGGAGTTTGACAATCACAGCGATTGCACATGCTTAAGGAATTGCTAACGCACCCCCCTGATTTCCTCCTTCCTTTCTCTGCACCGGGTGGGCAGGTTTCATTTTTCACATGCAATATCACTCCTTGTTTTCGCCTTTCAAACCCAACAGTAATGCAGGAAGGAAAAATGAAGACGTCAATAGTATAAAGAATACCTCATTAGCTCTGATTTATTATTTTTTCCCTTCCCTTGCAGAGAAAACTGTAGGTTTAATTTGAGGAGAGCCCAACTGGTAAACTGCTCCCGAGCATGAATTCAGCTGGAGAAAAAAGCAACTCCACAAGTGCAGTTTTGATAAGCTTCCTTCAGCCCCTTCTGCGTGAGCTCTTTCCTCCCCCTCCCACACAATGTGTGTTGCATTGGCTCTCGCAAGAGCGACTCCCCTAAGAGGCCACCTTGAAATTCATTTCACAAAATACCACTTCCAAAACATGTTTTCAAAAGTTTATTTATGATTAGAGAGGGGAGCTGGAAATTTAACCTTTGATGGAGACTAAATGACGTTTTACTGCTTCACCCTGAGCTTTCATTTCCACCGAACTGACTAAAAGAGACAGAGGACGCGCGAAGCAAAGACCCGTTTTCTGAAAATGCTGGTTTTGCCCGTGTCTCACAGACAGGTTGGAACTATCGTACATCAAGCTGCTTTAAAGAATAGTATTTGTATTGTTGCAATAATTCTTCTTTGAAAAAAAGATAATTTAATGAGGGATTTATAAGTGATGGAGGCAGCGCTGATTCCACGTATCTGCTTAGTCCCTGATCCGCTGAAGGGGTTTTCTACTCACCACGCAACCAGAGGTGACCTATCCCACAGTCTGCTACTAATCCCCTCTCCTTTTGCAAAAATACCTGGGTTTGGGGAAGTGTTTTCCAAACTCGGATGCTGAGGCAAAGTTTAGTTTCCTAAACTCGTGCTCTGATTTTCCAAGTGACCAGAGAGTGAAGAGAGCCCGGGGAAACAAAAGGGGAACCAAACCTTGGGGAACAAAGCCTGGGCAGGGGAGGGAGGAGCAGCCGGTTTGGTCGCTGTGTCTCAGATCGACACCGATCTGTCAGCTTTGTGGGGTCGAGGCCTGGCTGCCCTGCATCTCTGCAAAGCGCTTAGCACATTTTGGACCCTGCGAGCTGTTGCATTAATAATGACCTTGGCTCGCAAATCGCCAACGGCCTTAAGCTCTGTCCAGTCAATATTTAACCTGGGTTTGGAGGGAAAACAAGGTGGCACTCCAAGCCATCTGAGTTCCCAATCTGTGGGGTAAAGCTCTCAGCCGTCGGGCAGATGGTCGCGTTATGTTCACGCCTGCTGCTTCGTTCGTTAGCACTGAAATGGTTAACTGGGAACATTATTTTAAATACTGTCTTTGGATCCTGATCTTTCCTCCAACGCGCTCTGCAGACTCAGGCCAATGTCAAATTCTTGTTTACAGTCCCAAGGTCTTTCCTTGCAACAGCTCAGACTAGCAGAGATGGCTTAGGAAAAGATTCTTGAACATAAGTGCAGTAAAAAGATGCTTCACCTTTCACACCAGGGCAACTCAAGACGGCTTGGGCCATATCCGTAAAGACTATGTGCTGTTTAAGAGGATGCTCTTCATCTGACATGTATTTAATATAATGGCAACAATTATTCCGGAAAAATAATCCAAAAAAGGACAAAATGAAGTCTAAAGTAGTCATCCGTATTCCGGGCTTTTACAGCACTAATGTAAAGTCATAGGCAAAGGATATGATGATATACAGAATTTATGAGCCACTGGAAACAATGCGAGAGGGTGCAATAGTGCTAGAAATAACAACTGGTGTCCCCGCAGTGTCCAGCGCGGGAAGAGGATGGTAGGAAAAGAACGCAATACAGTTTAACAGTCAGTGATGGCTAGAGTGTATCATTCCTGTGCGGGGCTTTCCTGAGAGGATTCTCCCCATAATGGTGCAGAAGAAGGGAGAGATTTAAGGTTTGTGCAAGGAAAATGCTATGGGAAGTAAAAAAAAAAAAAAAGAGTCACATTTACACACCATTTTGTAACTACTGAATCACAGAATCATTCAGGGTGGAAGAGACCTCTGAGATCATCACGTCCAACCGTTCATCCACGAAACACTGCTGCATTACAACAATACAAATTCTTCCACTTTTAGCTGTAAATTGTATGAGCGTTATAAACGTGTGAAGCTTCTTTGTGCCTACAGGTCAGCGTGGACTGAGAAAACTCAGTTGCTAAACAAGCTGTACTCACTATGTTTGTACTCCCAAAACTTTTAGCCAATGGGCACATATTTCTGAATATGCATTTTGTAATTTAGTTCTGCCAGCAAATCCGGGTTCCACAAATAAAGATTATTTAGTTCCTCTTTGAGGACAAAGTCCAGATAAACAGGGCTATGCATGAAGGTGGGGGCAGCATTTGTGGAGAGGCAGTTGCAAGTACCAGTTAAAAGCAAAATGTCTCTGGAGAGCTTTCGTGTATGTTTTTTCTCCTTGTGGTGAAACTTTCTGATGAAGGAAACATCCTTTAAATCCAACGCTAAGTGCTGCTCGACTGGAGTATGCATTATAATTCCAGCCTTAAAGACTAGCAGATGTTTTAACTTCTGTTAAAAGACGAAGCACGGTGTCTGTGCGCCCGGCAGCGTGGTGGGTGCTTGTTTACAGCGGGTATCCTTGAGGAGAACAAACTTTAACCTTGACACTGCGACAGAAACCAAAAAAAGGGGCTGGCTGAACCACCCCATTTCCTTTCAAGGGCTCGGTGCGGCCGCGCAGGACGTCTTCCTATGTGACACTCACAGCCTCTAACAGCAGCACATGTGGAAAAACGATTAAATGATTTGCTTTTAAATAGTCAGTGATGAATTTCTGAAACAATGAGTGTTCAGATCTAATTTCCTTCAGCAGTCTCTCTCCTCATCCCCTGGGTAAATTTATATAAAATCTTTATATACGAGGAAAGGCTGAGAGCCCTGGGGCTGTTCAGCTGGAGAAGAGCAGCCTGAGAGGGGACCTCCTCCATGGGATCAAGAGCTAAAGGGGGGTCAGGAGGAGGGACCAGACTCTGCCCAGTGGTGCCCAGTGACAGCACAAGGGGCAGCGGACGCAAACTGGAACACAGGAAGTTCCACCTGACCATGAGGAGAAACTTCTTTGCTGTGTGGGTGGCAAAGCCCTGGCCCCGGCTGCCCAGAGAGGTGGTGGAGTCTCCTGCTCTGGAGAGATCCCAAACCCGCCTGGACGCCACCCTGGGCACCTGCTCTGGTGACCCTGCTCTGGCAGGGGGTTCGGATGAGTGATCCTCAGAGGTCCCCTCCAGCCTCCCCAGTCTGGGAGTCTGTGATATCATAGCTGGAGATCGATCATTTAGAAAATAAATTAAGTATATAGTGCATTGAGTGTCAATAGGAGCATGAAGGAGTAGGAGGGAGGTTAAACATTTTCTTAATTTAAAATAAATTTGATATTATAAACTAGTTGCAGATAAAGGTTTAGAGTGTGTTTCTCCTCAGTACCCAGGTTCTGCAGAACAAGGAGAACTGAAACACCCGAAGAACCAAGTCTTCATGTACAGTCAGCGGAGGAAGGTCTTTCTGAGGGTAACAGCCTTTCCCGAGACACGCGAAGGACAGACACCTCTGCAGCTCTCTCACCACCACCTCAGCGACCATACAAGCTCAGCTGGCTTGTCTACAACACTCCAAAGTTACTTTTGTGTGTGGTTATAGTTCGGTGACAGGAAGTCAAACAATATTCTTCGTTGTTGGTTGGGTTTCTTTTCATTTTTTTCCCCCAGTAGCTTCATGTGAGTGCAGCGCTGCAGAAGAAGCTGAAGTCAGAGATCATTTTCTTGGGTCATATCCACTCCACGGTGGTTTTGAGGAGTGCAGAAGTGGCGTAAGGGCTCAGTTCCACTTTTCACGGTTAGCTGCCACTGAAAACAATACTGAGCGGGGAAAGCAACACCGAGCCCCAGAGCACCAGGAGGAGGATATCCTGCTTCCACTGCCCGTACATGGGTGACAAAGGACACAGGATTTGACTGAGATGGCACAGCTAGTAACGACAACAATAGAAATACCTGTAAGAGCAGTGGAGTTAACATGCAGAGCAGTGCTTTGGTACCAGCACAAGTGAAGGATTTTCCAGAGAGGAATATCAGCTGATCCACCCGAGAACCACCCGAGTGCAATGTTCAGTGTGTCACATGATTGCTTTAATTTTCAGTTTTAAAAGAAAAGAAGTGAAACGTTTCTAGTGGGCTACTGTTTCCCCTTAAACCATTCTAATAAAAATGCTCAGAACTGCTTTACTCCACAATGTGAGACCAGAAAAGCCGTTAGCTGGGGTTCTGCTTATTTCCGGATACACCTCCAGCACTTCCTTGCTCCTTGCATTGTTTCCTGCACTGGCTGCACCTCTTTAAGGCTGCATAGCAGAGCTAAAAGGTTCCTCCGCAATTTGTGACCTCCACGATTTTTCTAAACAAGGGTAGGGGAGGCTTCAGAGGCAGCAAGTCCGGAGTTGCTCTGTGTTAATCAGCTCA
Source organism: Buceros rhinoceros silvestris (assembly GCF_000710305.1). NCBI lineage: Eukaryota > Metazoa > Chordata > Aves > Bucerotiformes > Bucerotidae > Buceros > Buceros rhinoceros. The sequence continues at coordinate 24,278 of NW_010433279.1, read as the reverse complement.
TTAGCTCTCATGAAACAATGACTTCTCCTAACTACAGTCTTCCTGTGCCTCGATGAGTGTCTCATCCAGTGCACGTCAGTCTGCTTCCTCCCCAACTACTTCTCCAATTCCCATTCGGTGCCGAGCACAGACTAGGTTCTAGTCATCTCTCTTCAGGTTTTCCAGGTCTTCCCGTCTGTTCTGGGCCATCCTTTGCTCTCTGTGCCCCGGCAGCTTCTGTTCTTTTCAGAATACCATTGGAGTGACAGCAAAGGCAAACACCTGACAGCATTTCTTGACACCAGGTTTATGCAAATCTCCTCTTGCTGGTATTTTTCCGATATTCATTATACACAGTGCTGAAGCAATGCCTCAAGGAATGTTGGGGGGTTATATTTTTTGCCTTGCATCATCCCCAATTTCAGCTGATCGTTGATTTCTTCTGAGCCAGGACTCAAATATGTTGGACTCTGTTCCTTCTGGCTCCTGCAGGTCTTTTGACTGCCATCTGACCAGGGTCCCCATGGCTTTCATCTGTTTTCACTCCAAATCCTTCTTCCAAAATGTAAAATGATGGCCCCCAGCCAGCATGTTGCCTTTTACTTTTCCTGTGGCCCAGACCTCAGTTAAAGATTTAACAAAAGGAAAAAAGCTCTGTTTCAAGCCAAATAAAGAAATAAAATTGAAAAGTTTTTCCAGATGAGAGCGTTGGGCCTTTCCCCAGCAGCTCATATATTGAAATCGAGCACCAGCTTTGCTCACATAATAGGAAATAGCTTTTTTTTATATAAACTATTTCTGGAGCATCCAATTGTTGCCTTTTTCTTTAAAAACCTCCTATTTTATGAAATCTACATGAAAGATGAAAGCAAATGAAACTTTGCGTCTGTGGAGGGGTTACCGTCTCTAGTTCTGTGGCAAGAGAACAGGGTAGCGGCAGCTGCTCGTGCCTCAGTGACCAGCGCTCCACGCAGCTTCCATGTGCAAGCGTTTCATCAGTCCCCGCAGGGCACGTGGGGCTGTCCTGAGCTGCCCAATAGCTGTTGAAGACCCCCTCTGTGCGAGGACTGACACGCCCAGAAGAACATCTGAATCTTGCAGATGATGTATATACCTGTAGAGCAGCATTGGCTTTTGAACATCAGGAGCAGAGCCCCCGTTTTAACCCAGAGAGAACCATGGTACGCCCAGGGGAATCTGCTAGTTAAACCCCCCAGGGAGCAGGGACACTGAAAGCTGATTATCTTCCTGCTTATTGCACCACGAGCTGTTGTTTGCTGGTGACATGACTTTACAAGGAGAAACCCAAATGAGGGATGGGGTGGAGGAGAGGATAAACTCTTTCTCTCCCACTTCCCAAATGACAACCCTGCTGCAACATAGTTATATCCCACATTCACGTTAAGCTTTTTCACAGCCCAAAGTGCTCCTCAAACACAATGGGTGATTACTACAATTTCCTCTCGCTGGCTCACAGACATTATATCCATAAGCGTCTCTTAATTTGCTGTTGGTGATGCTAACTGTTGGACAGGATTTTCCTCCACCATTTATGTTCCTGGCAGAATTCCTCTTCCTTGCTGTACAGACAGCTCAGCACGAGTGCGGGTGTCTGCTGGGGCAACCCCACCCCAGGCTGGGCTGAGCAGGCAGCCCTGAGGCACTACTGGAAGAGGTGATTCAGGAGGACTCATGACATTAAAGCAAAGAGATGACTCGCATTTGGGACATGTGACACCTCAAATCGATCCAGCTTTAAACAGGAGATGGTGAGTGTTTTCTTCCCTTTGAGAGAGAATGGATTTGCTTCTCCTCCCAAACCACAGACTTCTTTCCTTCCTCCTGAATTCTCAGAGCATCTCACTTGGCACAGGCGTCGTGAGCCGCTGGTGTAAAACTAAGTTTAGCTCATGAAAACAGGATCACAGCAATTACTGGTTATTATTTAAGACCTAGTTTCACATAGCGAAACATACGCATTGGGTTATTTTTTTTTCTTGTTCCACACATTTTACCTTGAACTTGTTCTACTTAATGAAATAAAAAAAAGAAAAAAAGAGATTCTTTCTGTTTTTCTGGGGGGTTGTTTTGTATGGACTCTGGCAGGCACTTTGGAACTCTAAGCACCAGCAGCATCAGCGCACTGAACCGTATCGAAACCTTCTCTCACTGTTCCAAGCACAGCTTGAGTGCCGAGGTCCCAAACACAGACAGCTCCTGTGAAGTTCAAGGGCATCCTTTAGTTAGGCTGAGGAGCAGGCTGCCAGCTGCCACTCCAAGCCTGATACTGCGGTGGCAGGTAAGGAAGAAAGCGAATGTGCAGGTGGTGAGAGCGGAGAGAAGAGGTGGAGGATGTAGAGACAGGTTCAAGGGGGGAGACAGGCAGGAAGATAGAGGTATCAACGTGAAATAGAAGACAGAGGAGGATCCAGAGGAACAGGGAACCCAGAAAAAATGGGAAATGCACTGTGAAGGGAGAGCACTTGAAGACAGTGGAGAAGGTGTGGCATGCACTGCTCCGCTGGATGAAGACACTGCGGGTCTTGTTGCTGTCGATAATTTCCTTATACGGATCCATATGAGGGAGAGAATTTCTTAAAACTCTTCTTAAGTGATTTTCTTAGAAGTTCTTTCTGAAATTGCCTATGAGGAAGAAACTTAACCAGAGTGGCAGCTGGATTTCCTGGACTACTAATCCAGATCGGATCTAGTCCAGATTGAAATCCAAACTGGACTCCTAATTCTAAGAAAAGGAGGATCCCTAACAACTAGGCTCGGTGAGCACTTGGAGGTAAAGGCCCCACCTTTGCTTAAGGTGGTGCTTGATCACTCCATGAAAGCAAATGTGGAACATGAATCTCCCCAGGCCTCTCTTTCTGCCATAGATCAAGTTTACACACACACACATATAGGAAAAGATGAAACATGAAGTGAAATATGGAAGTTTACAGGACCTTCATGGGTGTTATTGTGGAAACCATGATAATACCACCACGGCGGTAAATGCTCATGTCACTTGTGTCTGGGGAAATTGCTTCTTGAAAACATTTATTATCATGGACTGTTTCACCTGAGACGTATTCAACAGGAACCAAAACATTCTGTAGGCAGAATGGCTTTAATACAGCATTGCTCCCTGAAATGGAAATACCTGAGGAAAGAATGTTCCTATAGATGTGAGCTGCGCAAGAAAAATCGGCCTGAGAACGCTGCGGGAGGAGGAGGCAGGAGCCAACGCTGGGTTTGCTCTTCAAATTCAATGAGCTACTGAGTGCTGTTGACAAGGAAACTAATGGAACTAATTTGGATTTTTAGAGGACGTACTCATAAATATGAGAAACTGACTGCAAGTGGAAGTCTCCAGTCTCTACATGTGCCAGAGAACGGCTCTTTTCTGTTTCAGTGCACAAATTAGAGATGCTTCCTGAGGTCTTGGAGACAACTCCAGATTTTTGGCAAATTCATCGTTAGAGCAGTGCAGCGTGTGGGGACAAACAAGAATTATTTTGTATCTTTAAGATTTCATTTGTACTGTGGTCACCTCACCTTCCTGCTCTTGGTTTTGTTCCCTTGATCCTCTGATTCATTCTTCTGACGTTATTTCTTTCCTTTATACGCCATTAATTTTCATTGTCTTGGAGACCAGCATATGCTGGCTCGCCGTCCGCTCCAGCTCTGCCGCCTTATTCTTTTACAGCCCACATAAAACTGGCTGCACTAAAAGAGAGTCGCTGACTTACCGAGTACAGCAGGAGGAGAAGCAAACACCATATAAAAAGGCCTAAACAGCCACTGTGATAAAAGTCTAGCACTGATTTCACAAGCTTTACTATATATAAAAAGTGTGCGACAAGTAAAATAAATTAAAAAAGAAAAAAAAAGACAAAGAAACAACAACAACAAAAAGAACAAAAAACCCCCAAACAACAGAAAAAGAAGCCTGCTTAGGAGAGTCCTGGTGAAATAAATGCAGTATTGAAACAAGTCCATTTTGTACTCATCGAGGAGATGGTAAAAGGAGCACTCTACAAAGGGTTTCAAATAGTGCATTACACTTGGCTTTCCCAGCGCTCTGAAGCCTCTCTCTCCCCTCCCTAGGTAAGTAGAAAAGTACCGCTGATGCCTTGTCTTTGTCAGCGAGAACTACCCCATCTATCTCAGCTAGCTAGAACTTTAAAATATCATGAATAAGCACTTACAAACGCCTCCCTAGCTGAAAAGAAAGAAAAGTACCCTCGGTCAGAAATGGATCATTTTCAAAAGTCGTGGTGATTAACACCGTATTAAATCTTAAGAAAAACATCCACGAGAAAGATTCTGCCACCTTTATGCAGGCTTAATAATAACTTACTCTGAGAAAGAAATCCCAGCTGGAAATTCGGGAAGTACTTTACCGTCTGTTTAAGTGTGTCAAAGCCTGAGCCAATAGCAGTGGAACTTCTGAGATGCTATTTTTGGCTATCTTAAATATCCATACTGTTCGGAAGAGAACAATTTAATAAGCATGGGTCGCCGTGGATTTATGAAAGGTAAATCATCTCAGACAAATCATACTTAATGAAATCATGCTTAATGAAATCACTCTGGGTATAAACAGAGTCAGTGGATTTAACGTATTTGGATTTCCACAAACCTCCAGTCGACTTCAGACATGATGGATTATTGTGTCATGATCTGTTCAAATATAGGACAGGTGATAAAGTAAAACAAAATAAAATAGGAACGGAACATCAGGGAGGTGGAAAGCAAATGGCTGAGATTACAAAGGCCTCAGCATTTTCAGAAGAGCAAGGTCCAAGAGGGATCTCTACCGAGATCAATGCCTTTTAACGCCAGCTTACGTCAAATTTAACACCTGATGTCTTCTCTTGGAGGTTCATTAAATCTTTGCCAACAGCTTCAGGTTGCAGTCTGATGTCATAATCAATTTATAGAATGTATGATCAATCATATCAATTTATATAAATATTATATCAATTTATAGAGAATATATATGACATGTCCTCCCAGCAGAGGGTTCCACCCTGGGGTCAGTGCTGGGGCTCCTCTGGCCCCGCTCCAGCAGCTCCGTGTCTCTGCGGGGCTGAGGAGCCCCGAGCTGGCCCCAGCCCTGCAGGGGGGTCTCCCCAGAGCAGAGCGGGGCAGAGCAGGAAAATCATCTCCTTTGACCTGCTGATCCAAAAGATAAAAAAAAAAAAATCCCAGTGTTTTCTTCTTTTAAAAGGACTAGACAGAAAACTTGTATTTAATCTGGAGGTGGCACCACAGCCCTCATTCTGAGCACCTTGCACAGGACAGAGTACGCCTTGCAATGTTGCCCAGCCTCTGCCGTGGAGCTACAGAGGAGAAGTGCACGGCTCAATTTCTCTCCCAAAGCAGCAAGATCAGAAAATGAAACGTTTTTGTGACTCAGCACCCATGTATCTCTCTCAAAGTATATGACAGGATAAAGCTGCTTCGAAAGTGGTTCCACCATGCTGAGCATGCTTTACGTTGGAAGCAGAGAGAGCACGGCTGCGTTTCGACCAGCACTGAAGTGACGTTAATGGATGGTTTCTCCAAGTGTAGGTATCTCAAAAAATAAAGCAGTAGTTTTGTTACTTTTTAAAGGAAAACCATCTTGGTGATATTTTTTTCCACACAGATATAGAAAAGGGCAGTCGATGTGCAAAGGAATATATTAGAATCGAAGCAGTAACTTGTTTCAGTACCTACGGATATATGAATTAATTTTCTTTTCGTTTGTTTGCTTCTTTTTCTATACCTTTCCTTAAGTAGCTTCAGGATATAGCTGAAATATTCCATATTTCCCCATCTATTCTCAGCAACAAATTCTATACCAAATATAGGTTTCTGCAGCTATAATGATTAAATAAATTCAACGGTTGTACTCCCAAAGGATTGAAATGAGTCCACTATCTGTCTTGTGTTTAGCACAGTTTACATACCGCGGATATTAATTTCAGAAAAGAAATCATTAAAATATGTTCCCAAGTAAAAGATCAAAAATGTGTAAGAAATTGGATTAAAGTGGGTAAAATAATTCACAGAATTGCAAGAAAAAGTATGAATTAGGGGTTGTGTTGTTTTGCTTTGTTTTGTTTTCCTAGACTGTAGAGAAGACATTATCCACAGAACCATAAGAAATAGATCCAAAATAACCGACACTTATTCTGAACAGAAGACTATGTTAGGAAATCACAAGATAATCATATCTCCACTATACACAAACTGGAACATTTTTCTGGAGAACCAAGGGGCGATATTGACAGCGTAGGGTTTTACCGGGAAAATGAAAGCCAACCTCCGAGGATGAGAAGAACTCGATGCCAACTGCTGCGAAGAGGGGCAGTTTTCCTTAGAGAGAAAACACCAGTGGAAAACCGTGATTAGTTGTTTGCAAATGTAAGTTTGAAAAAATAGGTGGGAAAGCAAGAGGAAGGAGAGTGGTAGGAGAAGGTCGCTGAGTGACTTATTGCCCAATTTTAAAACACTGACGGAAATTAGCAGAGAATTCAGATTTGGTATTGCCTGCTTCTGTTGTTTATTGCTTATTTTTATAGCTACTGCCTCTACTCCCTTAAGTAGAGGAATTTATACCCTCCTAGAATTATAGATTTAGGTTTTCCCATTCCCATTCTTCATTCTTCAGAGACTCTGAAAATCCACCCGGTGTTACGGGCAGTCTGGGCATTGGATCAGGCACCACTGCATGAAAGTGGTTTTTGAAGTAGGACCTGCAGCTCGGAGTGTGGACAGAACTTGTTCGTGAACTGTCTGCAACATAAATAAATTTATACCATACAGGTGACTCTACTCCCCGCTCTGCTGCGCTCTGCTCTGGGGAGACCCCCCTGCAGGGCTGGGGCCAGCTCGGGGCTCCTCAGCCCAGCAGAGACACGGAGCTGCTGGAGCGGGGCCAGAGGAGCCCCAGCACTGACCCCAGGGGGGAACCCTCTGCTGGGAGGAGAGGGCAGAGAGCTGGGGGGGTTCAGCCTGGAGCAG
>NW_010433279.1:15513-17101 GCF_000710305.1 Buceros rhinoceros silvestris | reverse complement strand
CAGAGCCTGGCGCAGGCTGCCCCGAGAGGTGGGAGCAGCCCCATGGCTGGCCCCATGGCAGGTCAGGTTGGCCCTTGGGGCTCTGAGCCCCCTGCTCTGGGTGCAGATGTCCCTGCTCCCTGCAGGGGGATGGGCTGGGGGAGCTCTGAAGGTCCCTTCCAGCCCAAACCAGTCTGTGATTCTGTGATCTTGACAGTTTTGTCCTTGTACTGGTGACAATCTGCTCACACCCAGACTGCTACATAGGAGCAAATCACCAGCCCAGCTACACTCACTCCCCGGGGGGAGCCCAGGTCTGCAGTGAGCCCCAGGCAGTCACTAGCCCTCCTGCAGCCCCAAACAAAACACACATTTAATTCCGCAAGTTCGATTGCAGGGTTAGATCACTGAGGAAAGGGATTGGCTGCAGCAGAGCAGGAGTAGCCCCAAGAGGCCTCAAGCATCACAGGTTCCTCTTGATGCTGCTGTTCTTGTTCTATAGCCACGTACCAGCAGACAGCAGCTAAGGTCAATCACTCTCTCCCCAAGTTTTGGTGCTGTCTCAGTTACATCAAGGCAAGACTCAAGCAGAAGACTCAAGACACAAGTCAGAAGCAGAGGAGGTGTTCTCTCCTCACCTAGATGAGCTGACAGAGGCTTCCCCAGATGCTATAGATCCTATCTGGATCTGTCCTGGGAACCGTATCCAACCTCAGTGTTCAACTAGTGGTTCTCAGACCCCCGCAGAGTCCAGCTCTCAGTATCGTATGTTGGTTAACGAGCTGTTAGCACCAGCTAAACCCACCAGTGCAATGGAGATAGTCAGGATCACAGCCGTTCCTTTTCTCTTCCAGGACTCCAGAGGAAGATTTGACTTGAAGAGTACAAACTGTAAGTAAAGCAACAAATCTCACAGTTCTGGGGAACCAGAGCTGATTTATAAGCAGTGTTTAAAATCACCAGTTCTAATTGAAATTTCCTTCCTAACACGCACCAGAAGCTGGAAGACAATTGCTTACACAAGTCCAGTGCGTTGGAGGAATTGTGTCTGATGAGAGCAGAAGATCATCTTTTAGGTTTCCAGTGTTCTTGGTGAGATAAACTAGATTCCCATTAACACAGGGAAAACGCCTGGGTTTTTTTTCCTCCCTCTTTTTTCAAGCCAAGTCTTTTAAAAAGTGGAATAAATCCTTGGTAACTTGGTTCTTAGAGGCTGCCGTGCCCTAGCAAATCATTATGACCTTGAAAAAAGTTCAAGGAAACCACAAGGAGTCAGACTATTCATTCGGTTTCAGTTCCCGGAATAAACAGCATCCAGATATTGCTGCATTAAATAAATCAAAGAAATAAAGAGGATCGTGCAATAAACATTGAACAGCAGGCGAAACCTGAGCTATCCGCGAGTTAAGCACAGAGCTGACCCTATGCAAATCAGAACCAACTATTGTTTATTGAACCCGAATCAAACAACGACTCCTTTTATATGCCTCATGCCAAGAATTAAATAGGATTCTCTCTGCCACAGGGTCCCACAGGCAAAGTCTCACAGAAATGCTTTTCTTCACAAAAAAAAAAAAAAAAAAAAAAAGACAGGCTGGTGCAAAAACTT
>NW_010433279.1:2899-15438 GCF_000710305.1 Buceros rhinoceros silvestris | reverse complement strand
TTCTTCACAAAAAAAAAAAAAAAAAAAAAAAAAAAAGACAGGCTGGTTCAAACTCTTAATACATGATAAAAAGAAGCTCTTGAAGAAAAGAATATACAGGCGTTAGGCTCAACTGCTGATAACCAAGCAGCAGAATGAAATGTTGGTAATTAAGGATGGAGACCAGTGGTTACATGTGATAAATTATTTGGCAGTGGTTATTTGTTTTAAAGCATATCCCCTCGAGGGGGTATTTATTATTCTTGAAAGCTTATCTGGGAACAAGGAGAGACTTGAGTGGGAAGCTGGATGCAGTAAATGAAACAACTTGCTAAATGATTTACTGTCTAAAAGTTGTGTACATTTTTACATGTGTACACTTACAGCAATTGCGCCGAGCAATTATTTTGTTTATTGTCCCCTTTCAGTTATGACTAAATAACTCCAATCCGACTTCATCACTTCCACTTTTTAGGCAGATTGCCACTACATCAAGAGGAGGAGTTTTAATTAATTATGAGAAGAATAGAAAAATCAGGTTCTTCGGCTACCTGCTCCTGAAGCTTGGCAGACCCGAGTCAGCAAAGACTCACGAAGGAGCCCAGTTAACTCCCATCCCGCTGCCAAAGCGGCCCGCCTATGGAGCTGGCACTCGCCACTCACCAGAAGCGGTTCCTTTTATCTAACTACAAATAGCATTTGATTGAAAAAGTATATCAAAGGATGCCCTTTTTTATTGATATTGCAAAGAGAATTTGCAGAGCTTGGGAATGCAAAACATCCTCTACTGTTCAGAGCAGCTTCTGAATAGACGTAGCTCCAGATTTTTTCTCCTCTCTGCACCAATCCCATAATTTTTGAGAAAACTGGGTCACAGCGGGCCCAGAATCAGTCTTAATAATTCTAAGGGAAACAATTTCCTTGTTATTACTTTGCACATGGAGGCCTAGACTAAACTTTGCACAGACCTTCTTGACCGGTAGCAGCCTTCTTGCGCTCCTCGCATGATGGATGGGGAACAGGCCAGCTCAGCTGGTACAGGAACCCTGCGATGTTAGGAGGAGGACAATGGAAGAGGTGACTCCACCTTCTAGACTACGAGTAGTTCAGATTAGAAAACATTTCTCCAATGTTTTATTCCATTCAAGACACGGCATGGTTTTAAATGCGTCAAAGTAAAACCCCAACAGCTTTTTAATTATTTGACCATATCTGGGCATGCAGATGTTGCCTTAATTCTCCTCTGGAACGCATTAGTGCGACCAGCTTCCAGGCAGGCTCTGAGCAGCCCGTGACTTTCTCCTTCATGTCTGTTCACCACAGAACGGTGGCAACACCGATCACTGACCGTTCTTGACTCCATATACACCTAGATCAGCGCCAGCTGTGGATTTTGAGGGACAAGACACCCTACACTTTCCTTCCACAATCAGGATTTATTTCTTTACCATTGAGCATTTTCACCATTTTCTCTCACTGCACAATACGATCCAGTGACAGGCCTGAACCCTTTTCTCACATTCTCTAGGTCTTAATAGGCTTATTTTCCTACAAAACAGATAGAAACCCCCAGAAATCTGAATTTGAAATGAGTCATTTTGAACATTATTTTAATGACTGAAGCAGAAAGAATAATTTTCTACTCTGCTTCATGGAGAAGAACAATGCGTGTTTATGATCTTAAAAATACAAAAATGATTTTACAAGTAAGGAAGCTGCTGGAAAGAACCAAACAACAAACCAGTTTTTACTTAATAGCCTATTTATGGAGCACACAATGTTTTTTTGGGGAAAATCAATAAATTGTTGAAATGCCTACTTTCGACATTTTCTAGAATAAAAACAAACTCCCTAAATCCCTCTTGGAAAATAGCTTTGTTTTGCCTGAAATACTGAAATATTAATTAGGAAAAAAAAAGCAAGGAAGGAAGGAAGGAAGGAAGAAAGGAAGAAAGAAAGAAAGAAAGAAAGAAAACCAAACCAAAAAAACAGAAAGAAAAAAGAAAAGGATCATTTGACAGGCTCGTCTTTAGGGTATCCTTTACCCTAAAGTGCATTTGGGTTTCAGTCCTTGCTCCACAAAATGTCTGAAGAGGAAATGGTGATAAATACAGATACTGCAGCTCTGAGGATTCCCATATTGCGGCTCAGTTTAGCTGTTTCTCTAGATGACTGTGCAAAGTTTTCCTTGAAGCCCCTTGCCCTGGTTTGAGCCCTAACCCGCGACAGCCCTTTTTCAATCTGAAGATGAGACTTGGCTCTGAGAGCAAGTTAATGTTCTGCATCCTCTTGATTTGTCTTTTCTTCATGTTATTTTAAAAGGAAGTGAAGCAGAGAACTGATTGGCGTAATAAAATCCATAAGAGTGCTTTAGACGCTGACTTTCTTGAAAGCAGACATCTACCTGGCATAATATATATCCAATGACCATTCTTTATTAGTTTTCCTCTCGGAAAAGAACAAATTCAGCTGCCAATTATTCTTCCAACAGCTGAACGAACTCAACCTGCCTCCTTGGTGGTTACACTGGCTTTTCCCCCACCTGCACTGAGATACTTATTTCTCTAAAAGAAACAGCAGAAGAGGTGCCTGTCAGGTCAGATGATATAATTATATACCTGTGGCAGAGAACGCCAGGTGTATAGACTCAAATGACGATACCGCCACAAAAGTGGAGAAAAAAACAGTATTTGAGATCTCTCAGTGTTCAGGACTTCTGTCTTTTTGCTGTGGTTTTCTCTTAGTTGCAAACCATGACCAACTTGCTGAGTCACGCGTAGTGACGTACACACTGTGTACTAAGGGAATGCAAATATCCCAATCTCATCCAGCCCTGGGTGACCTTTTCAACTCCCACTTCGCGGGTGTGTTCAGAAGAGGTTCAGAGGAGATGAGTCTGAAATAGTGTTAGAAATGCCAGCAGTGGCCTGTTGGCACTTGGGTTCTAAGCCAAATGGAGTTGAGCTCATTTAGGAAATAGTGGGATGTTATTAGAAACCTTTTCTTAGAGAAGCCAGAATCACATCTCCAAGTGAGGAGAAAGGAGAGAGAGAAAAATGAGGTGACAGGGCACGGGGGAATGCAAGCTAATGAAAAAGCCAAGTGAATATAGCCTTAAAGCTACAGCCTTACAGCCTGGAAGTTCATACGGCCTCACACAAAGTGGCCTGTTGGAGAAAAAGATGGAAATTGGTCTTTTGGGTTATGTCTCAACTGCTGGGTTTAGACACGGAACAACATCCCAGCTGTTGTGTGAGTCCTGGCCTTAATCATCCACCAGTTCCCGTGTGCTTTGCTTGTCAAAATAGGGAGAGTTTGTGTAGGCAGGACCGGTGCGACATCACACCCTGGTTTGCTGCTGCGGGACCAAGAGGCCAGGGCATGCCTTGACCTCACTGTTGAGCAGGCTTAGTCCTCCTAGACGTTACCCACACCAGGAGAGATGAAATGTGTCACACATTCCTACGCGTGTTACTGACATGGCAGCACTAGACAGCAAGATTCTCCCCCCACCCATAAATAAAGAACTGTAACAGTACCAGAGATACTAAAAGAAAAATAGGTCCAAAAACTGTTGACGTGGATTGAATGGTCCAACAGGCCTCCAAATGTAAAACCTTATTATCCGTATCATGAAGATGCTGTGAGTCATCATGACTCTGGAGCCGTCCTTTTAACACTTCTGACAATAGTATTTTGTCTCTGAGAAAGCAGAACAGGAGCAAATAAACTATTTTTAGTCTCTGACATGAGAATATTTGGGACAAGAAGGAGGTGCATCTCACAGAGGTTTTTTTGAAGTTTGTTGCCAGAAAAGGCCTCAGATGGACAGGCCAGTCCTCCCTTAGCCTGGCAGCAGTTCCCTCCCTGACCAGCCATTCCTACAGGAACTTATGAAGCCCCTTTCAAGAGCCAACATACCACATCGAGAGGATAAAGACAGATTCTTCATCTAAGGATGGAGCCAAAGATTTCACCTGTGATCTTTGGAGCTACCCAAATTTGGGCATTAGAAAACTCTTCATATGTCGACAAGTTAAATACAATGCCAAGTCTCCAATCCTAGAAATGCCGAAGAGCAAAAGGCTCAACCCTCCCTCTTGCCCTGCTCCTTTGATTATGTAAACAATCTGCACGATAATAAGTGTCTAGAAAAACCAGCCTGGTTCTGAGCAAAGAACAGCTCCCTGGTTCCGGGTAAGTGCAACAGTCAGACGCGTGTCTCCGCTCTTTGAAAGAGCCAAGGAGCCCTCGTTTTCACACGTGGCCAGAGGAGTGGATGTGAAATCCAGGGACCAGTCGTGCTACTGGATATCCTGCTCCTTTAGCAGCCCCATCCCCAGCATTGCACCCTGCCTGGCCCCTCTCTGGGAACCACGTGCTCTTCTCAGCATATCTCCACTGCAGAGTGTTTGAGCTGTGACACACAACACCCCTGTTCCGCCAATCGAACTGAAACAGACGCTTGGCCCATGGGGCTGGCAGCTCGATGGCCATCTTAAGAGGGAGATGCGTAAGTAAATTCTGTCTCATTTTATGCCTTATCCTCCCTCTCCCCTTTTATCTCCAACTATCACTAAAAGACTCCTTTTCTTCCTCCCCCTTCTTATCCTTCTTCCTTCTTTCCCTTTCATCCTTTTTTTTTCTATTTCCCATACTTAAATTATTTTTCTACAAATCCTTTTGATCATCTGTTTCCTCACCCCCCAGTTCTTCACCCAGCTGCATTCATGGGCTTTTCCATTTTATATCAGCTCCTCCCTCTCTTCTTTCTTACTATGTTGCTGCTTCCTATGACGGATTAAACCTCATTCCAACCATCCCAGGACCCGATCTCCAGCACTGTCTGTAACTAATGTTAGTCGCTGTTCCTTAATGAGCAGATCTAGATGGAAACAAAGCATATGGCTGGAAGGAACAGTGTGGAAAATGGGGTGATAAAATCAGGGGTATGAAAATGAATTTAATTACATTATTCTTATCATTGTATCATCCAAATGCTCATTTGCTTTGACAAAGATTTTCCCTCAGCATGTGTGACATCTTGGCCATATACTTAATGTATAGCATTGTCTCTCATTTATTATTAAAAGCCAGTGAAAGGTTTGTCTAAATGAAATCAGATCTGCATTCTACCAGCAGGAGTATGACCTTCAGAGCACATCATCTTGCCAAGACAGTGTGCGTAGGTCATGTATACATGTAGCTGTTCTAATAATTCCCACACAAATGTGCTTGTTTGCTGCAGCCGAACCAAAGCACATCCACGGCAGCCAGGTACACCAGGATACGGGATACCCAGTGACAAATTAACCTCATTAGCCATTAAACCGGTGCAGATAGAGGAATTTGCTCATTTTCACATGATTTCAGGCCAAGTGTCTCAGCTTTGAGCCTTCTCCTAGCTTCTCGAGCTTATAGTTTGAAACTAACACTCTTGAACTAGACTTCACGTCTAGTGGTCCAGCGTCCCACAGCCTTCCCCACTGCGGCACTGGCCCGCTCCCAAGCCTCGGTCACGCACTGTGACAGTGGTCTGCGGATCAAGCCTACACCCTTCAGATTCTACATGCCAGAAAATCCTAGAGCTCAAGTTCAGGAAAAAAATGCCTTTAACTTGCAAGACTCTTGACATCTCCAGGTACTTTGGCACACTTTCTCCTCATCTAAACTCATCTCTCCCTAAATCTGCTTTTCTTTTTTTTTCCCAGCAACTGAGGCCAATCAGTTTCTCTTCCTCCCTGAACTCTCCTTATGCAACTATGTTCTACTCTCTTCTGCACACTTTCTTCTCCCACTCCAATCTCTCTCTTCAGCGATGATGAAAACATCACCACTCACGCTAACCCATCACTCTCCCACTGAAATCTGTCCATAACTGGTCCTTGAGGGTGAACCAGGAGTCCTGCGTCAACAAGTTATTAGTCACAATAGTGGTGCTTCTTGGTACTTACTTTTTTTTTCCCCAGAGAAGCATTAAACGCCTTTTACAAGCAAATCAGTTACTAAGGATGCCATAAACTCAGAGAATCCCCTCAGTGTAGACTACAAACCAGACCCCATAATTTGATAAAGTTACAATTCACTTCATTGCAATGTCTGAAAAAACACCCTTTTCCCACAATTTGCTGCATTCTAAAACATTCTGACATTCTGTGTGTGAAAATGTCTCTTTTAATATTGGATCAGTCTTCTGCAAACTCTTTTATTGGGGTATGAGTAGCACCCATAACATTAATTTCTCAAAGTCTTTAAAATAGTTTGCATTTTATAGACTGCCATTCATCACAAAACCAATACGACACATCCATTACACGTGAAAGCTCATCTTTACGATGACACTGACATTTCGTTCTGCTCTGAGCAGAGCCAAGAGAATGCCACTGATGTGTTTGCCGATGTCTCCCACCTAAAGAACTCGGTGAATTCATCAAATGTCATCAGCCGAGATCAGCAATCACGTACCGTAGTCGTACATCACCGGGGCTCTCTGGGGCCTTCACTTGTCTCTGGCAGAGCGCTCTCCTCCGGTTTTCTGGACAGAAGGGACCATGATATGTAAGTGGACCAATTTTATTCCAAATATTCTTTTCTTTGTCCGCTACTGGTAAGCTCCACTTTTCTGTGTCAGTCACAATTGTTTCATCATTCCCTGGGTGCCTTTCTTCTGGGTCTCTGATTCCTCTCACCCTTCACACCTTCCCACTTCATTAACTCTTCTGTTTCACACTGTTTTCTTAACTGCACCTTTGTTTCTTTGCGGTCCTTCCTCTCCTTCTCCTCCCCCGCCTTTTGTACTTTGCCTGGAGTCTCTCCATAGAAACTGAATCACAGAGAATTAAGAAAAACGAGAAAAATTGTTCTCAAGGGCATCAGGAGCGGCCCAGAAAAGTTTGTTCTCATAAAATCTAAAATGCTCAGTGAACATGAGGGACATTTTCACTTACATCTGTCTAAGACAGCTGCTGTTCTGCTCTGAGTGAGGGAAGTCTCGTGGCCGTGTGAGCTGCAACAGATTGAAGAAGTGCAGCACATTGATGTCAAAATGGTATTTATAAAGGTCAGAACGGGGTGACTGAAGATTTAAGCATTGGTTTTGGAGAAAGTAAGCTTAGGTGGGCAAACCACTGCCAAGGTGTGCCAGGAGGATTTCTATGTAACTCGTGGTTCTTTCTCTTCTGCGACGTGCAGTGACAGCTTTCTAACACAATTGTGTGCCAGGCACGATGAGCACCACAGAACTGGAACATTGTTTACGTGACCTTCATGTGCAATTGCTATTTTTCATATTAACAAAAATATCGACAGAAGTTAGATCAATTTAAGAAGCCATTTGTCTTTACTATTTCAATCCCTCCCTATTCTTGTCAGATTTCATTTTAAATCTAATTTATTATTTTACCAGTGCACTTAGTGGCTGTGAGCAGAACCAAACACAGACAAGTTCAAAACTGGACCTTGAGGAAGACAAGAATAAATGCAGCTATCTTCTGTTTGTATCTTTAACAGCTCCCACTGCGTGATCTTCTCAGAGCATCTTCAGCGACAGCCTTGAGGCCAAATGCCCTGTGCAGACACCTCAGGCTTGATAATTTCACCACCCTTTTCAGACTGTTGTTCCCCAAACTGGTAAGAAAATAATGCAAAAATCTTCCAGATCACACCAACTAACAGAGAGCATGATCCACGGTACCACGAATCCACTCTGCTGCAGGAACGCTTCCCAGTCTGCACCGGTCCGAGTCTCCCCAGACGTCCTGCTTAGGTCATGACCTGTCCTTGTGCCATCACACAGAGCCACCACCAGTCTCAGTCCAACTAGCAGAGCTCTCTGCCAGGCTCATCAGGGACCTCCCCATGAAATTCAATTGACGTTCTGCACAATACATGGCCTGTTTTGAACAGCAAAGCGATACGTAATGATTCAGCACATCTGCAAAGCCTCCCCGAGTTTTATTTACCATGCTTTTATTCTGGCAATCACTCTTGTCTCATCAGAATGGGTGTTTAAATTTGGGCAAGGAATCCATTGCAGCATTATCTTTTAGCACATACATTCATATCCATCATAATTCTTAATTTAGACTTACTAAAACGATTTGACAGTTAGTATAAAATCAATTATTAAATAATTGATTTTTTAGCACAATGGAGCAGGAGAATCAATAGCATTCAGGGCCACGACAAATTTCAAGTTATCATTCCCGATGCCTTTGACAAATCAAGGGGTAGTTGAATTCCTACTAATTTTATTATGTGTAACTTGCTAAAAAATTTCACTGCATGCAAATAAAGTTGTTCTTTGATTGAGTCTTGTTCTCTCCTGTGCTTGCTCCCCGCTTTGTCTCCTCAGGGCTGTGCTATTTAAATAAGCTCCCATTATTTGCAGTGGAATGACTGGCTAAAGGGAAATATTTGTGTCCCTTCACTGGACATCTGCTGTTGGTATGAGAGCAATCAAGAGGAAAAAACGACGGTACGAAGCACATTTCACTTTCACGCCTCTCCATCATTCTGCACAAGCGAACACCAACAAGAATTCAAACATCCTGAAATACATTCCTCCCCTTTCCAAAAAAGCAGAAATATCAAAAAAAGAAAATAATCAGAAAAAATAATAAATAAGCAGATTTTCTCTGTGAACCTTTCACCTTCGCAGTCCCTCCCCTGACCCACTATTAGTGTTTTCCCCCAAAATATTCAGATACATGAACATGACATAAATTCCACAAATGACTAACACAGAGTAATTGAGAGTTGTCACCATCATAACATATAATTTACCTATCGACAACTTTTTAACACATTAAGGCAAAGCCCTGCAGTCAGGGCAGGTGGCGGTGTGAGAGGTTGAACTTACCTCGGTGCTCACGTGCTGCTGCTTTGATGGATTCTGCATCACTGACTGCTGTGTCTGCAGTAAAAAACATCATTTTTTTTGTGGAAAGACAAGTACAAGATATAAAATGCACTCCCTTCCGTTCAACTACAACTGTAGGAAAGAAAATCTTAACTTCATGTCCCAGTAGGATCCAGTTTAGTAACATCTCCTGCATCTCATACAACAATTGCACCAACGCAATCGCAGGAAATGGTCTGGAGGTGCCCTTGACAACACGAGTGCTGCACTGATACATAAGAGTTAGTAATGAAGAGGCAGAAGGAACTCTAATTCCATTCATCAATGCCTGGTTCGAAGACTCACGAAGAGAAACGAAGAGGCTGCATATTTCACTTCTTCTCTTTCACAAACTCCTAATTAGCTGTGAATGAACTTCTGGAAAAACTTAATCTCATGCCGAGGCACAGCCACTGTTATCAGACGCTAATTCAGAGCTACGGGAGGAAAATAAGAACAATATATGTGAGCGAACAGACTCGAGTCGACAGGCAGAAAGAAAACTAACCGTAGCTTCAATGTGGCTTTGCAGTGGCTTTTGCTTCTGAGTGGTTTTGGTGGCATGAACCCAAGATGTTGGAAATACATTCTCCTCACTGCCGACCCACCTGAAGGGCTCTCGCAGATGTGCTCAGCCAGTGCTCGCACTGAGGGCATCAGACGGTACCTCTCCGTCCGCCTGCCTTACAGGAAGACATCTGGAAAACAAACTTTTGACAAGTATTTTGAGGGATTATTACTATAGGGAATGTTTCGTCTGATGGAGCCTGCAGAGAAACACACTCTGGAGAAGGATTTATCTACAGAGAGGGATGAACTAGAGTATCTCCAGCAGAAAAACCCACAAAGCCATGGCTCTGCTGGTATAACTCAGCGTGTGCTCCTTCTGTGGTGTAATAAATATTGATTTATTTTAGAACAATTACTTGGAAGACCGAGAAGTTAGTTTACTTCAGAGAGCTTATCTCCGCAGGTTGGATTCTTCTAGTCTCAATCCTTGACGTGGCTGATTACAGAAGCTCTGAAAAGAACGAGCAGCAACTTGAAGTTCAGATGAACAGGGAGAGGTGGAACAGTACAGAACTTTGAAGACAATGAAATTAAGCCCAAATTTGTAATAGAAAAGGATGTTAACCCAGATGAATGACAAGATCAAAGCAACGAGTGACAAAGATGATATTACAGTCTGTATTTGTACAGACTTTGAAGACTGAATATATGAATATCTGCAAGTATTTGCATTTGATCAATTCCGTGTTTCTGTGTCTTTCTGCTCCTGGCCAATGCTATTCAGCCATGCACGAATCTGAAGGTTATGCACTCTCGGTTGGCATAAGTAGGTGCTTGTTTAACAGTATTAGGTATTTGAACTACTTTGCTCTTGTCTCCTGGATATGCCTCCTGACAATGTTGGCAGAGACACAGCTGAGGATGTACACATTTGGGGGGAAGCTAACATCAAGGAGTAAAAGAAGAACTGGGAGGATATTTCTCTTTACAAGGTATGAAAAGCTAGAAAAATATATTACAAGCCATGTGATACATTTGAAGAGGTGAAGGTGGAAAGCGAGATGGCTCTGAGTGCAGTAATAAGCCTTAATGGTCCTGACCAGCCTCACCTGGGGCCTCCACCCACACCCTCTGCCCAGTCCTCCCAGCTGTCCCTCTTCAGCTGGCCCTGGGCCTTTAGTCTCTCCTGGATCTATGCTGTAGGAACACTGGCCTCTGTGTGTCTGGTCGCAGACTCTGTTGACCCGGGCCTTAACCTGGGGATTGACTTCCTGAGCTTGATCTTGGACCTTTCTTATCACTGTGGACCTGTTTGGTGATCACCAAACATAATCCTCACCCTGATCTATAGACTGTCTTCCAGGTTTCATCTGAGATCTGCCCTGTCATTGTGAACTTGCCTGATGATCCGGAGCTCTGGTTGAACCTGGCTGTACTCTCTTGGCCTGCCCTGCTCACCTTGCTGGGGCTGGTGGATCAGACCCTTGGCCCCTCTCCTGCTGGGAGGTGCTCGACTCCTGGCTCCCCACCCCTTAGGGAGCTTCTCACACACATCATACAGCGATACAATACATCTAAGAATAGAGTTAAAAGCAACCATGTTTTTAAGTCTTTGTAGATTGTTAAACACAATAGATTTCTCATGAAATGCTGACTGTCAGAAGACAAGACGTGATTTGGCTTGCAGACACCAAAATGCATCACCCACAACCTGGTATGAGGTACATGTTCTTCCTTGTCTGTACAAATCACATGTGTGGGTAGCAGACGATGTTGATCATGGAATCAAAACCCTTGCTTCCAGCAGAAGACATGGCATTGCATATAAACACAGTTTTTATGAGCTCGCAGGTTTCTACCTGCATAGGATACCCTCTGTCTTACCCACCTTACTATACGAGACTGTGAAACAGATGCTCTTCCACAGTGCAGCTATTTGTTCTAGGGCTTGAAGGAGCATTAGCCACCTCCGCAGAGTGCCATCTGTTGCTCTTTGCTCCCCTCCTGACATTCAGAGCCTAAAGGTCCCCCATTGTTTTTCCTGGGAAACTTCAGGCCTTTTTCTAACTTCTATTTCAACCATTTCTGATTCAAGAGTGCTTCTCACTAGTCTTTTAAATACTTTTATTCAAAGATCTGGATGTGTTTTCTCTCTCAAGTCCCAGCAGTTTAGTACCAAGGCCAGGAGCGGCCATGTAGAATTTCCTCAGCTGTCATTAAAAACATTGGGTTTTAACAGCTGCAGACAAAGAGGACTTTGGGTTTTATTGCCACCAAACTTGAGTGGCAAGGTGTCCTTGGTACAAAATGGATTGTTATCATTGCTTGCACAAATCAGTGGGCAATATCTAACAGGGAGCAGCCGCAGTTGTGATGAGCCCATCTTGGTGCCAAATGAATGCCCGGGGATCCATTCCAGTGCCAGCAAGCCCCAGCAGCAATAAGCAGGAAAGATGACGAGCCTCTACTGAAGATGGAGCATTTTGTATGCAGCAAAGTTTTTGCAGCTGGTTTAGATCAACCTGAGATTCCAAGGAGTTGAGAAGATAAAGCTACCTCAAGACAAGTGAGCCTTGGCAAAGGAGAAGGTGTTGCTGTGTATTTAAGAAGAAAGAGTAACAAATGGGGGGAGAGGGAGGGAAGAAGACCCTTTTTTTGGCACATACTCCTTCGACCTACTGAGATGATCCAATTTTTCTTGAGTGACCAAGAACTGGCTGTGGAATTTCACTGCAGCTTTGATAGAAACAGAGAGTTGGAATAGTTGCCTGTTTTCTTCTAATGAAGCACATCTTTTTAGCTGGACTTAACTAAGAAAATGTGCCCCGTCTCGTGCAGAAGATGACTTTCCCATCCTATTTAAACAGCAGCGCCACTGAAAGATTCATGGAGATTCTCCGCCCGACCTTTAGAACAAGATGGGGTGGGCTAGTGAAAATCATTCTTGTCCGACCACTTTATAGTGCAAAAAATAGCTTTGAGCCATGTGAGTGATGTTCTCCGCCACTGATCCAAAGCATCAGGTGACAACCCTGTGGCCACACGCTCGGCCACTTAACCAGCATTGTCACAGGTCAAAAAAACAGGCAGGATGTTCGGGCCTTCCTCCAGCATAAATACGAGTCTTTGCTGTTCTTTTTGTGCTGTAACA
>NW_010433279.1:2175-2805 GCF_000710305.1 Buceros rhinoceros silvestris | reverse complement strand
AGGAGAGCATGCCTGCTCTGGATCACCATAGGAAGGATGACTTCATGCTACGGACTATGCAGGGTGGCCTTGAGGTCTTAGGGACTTCGCAGTGTGTTTACTTGTTCCTGTGCCAGTAACACAGCATGAGCAGCCCTGGGAAGATCATCAGCACCTTAAAGGAAAGGTGGCAGCTAAACACATAAACAGGATAGATAAAGAACTGTTGAGCATACCTGTACGCTGATCCTAAAAACTTCCTTGATGCTGGTCAAGTTCTTCTGTTTCCACGTGGTGATAAATATTTGGGCCTTAGACCTCTCTACCCAGTAACTTGGTTCTCCATCGGTTTGGAATTCTCAAAAATCACCTGTCAGAAGTAGCTCAGAGATCTGAAATACTGGAAACGAGAATGATTAGCAGGGAGAGGGCAGCCAAAACAGACAAGTTTGTGTGACGAACACTATTTGTTATCACAGAGTTGTATAATTTCCCCTCTGTGGGATATATACAAATCCCACCTTTAAAAATAAAACGAAACCTTTGCAGCGAGGGCTGGTTGGTTGTGTTTCCCATTGATGCACATTAAAATCCAGAAAACAGACAACTTTCAGATTGTTTTTTCTCCTTATTCCACATGTCTTCCTGTCT
>NW_010433279.1:1476-2057 GCF_000710305.1 Buceros rhinoceros silvestris | reverse complement strand
TTATATTTCTGATATTTGTCATCTTCCACATTCCCAAGCAGAAGTGTGAGTACGTACACTGCAAGGTGTTACGATTGACACTGGCCAGGGAGACAATCTTACGTGTGTCTGGACACCACGAACCTAGTAGAGAGAAGCTATCACGAGCATAAAGCATTGGTTTAGCTCTTCACTTCTGGGTTTTTAATGAAAGATCTACTGGAGGACACACTTTAAATTAAAATTTACTGCAAGTTACTTATACCACGTCTTGAGGGTTTTCTCAACAGTTTTGTAGTTACAAAGGCAGCACTTCTGAGACTAGTTATAACTTCTGGTTTTTAGAAGTTGTAACTGCAGCTTTTAAAGAACATAACATTATGCAACCTGGAAAAAAAATGTAATTAAAGATACCAGAATTTTTTCTGCAATATTCCAAAGCTTTGTCAACTTTTTTGGGGGTAGAAGGCTTGGAAGTTCCAGGCAAAAAATGACCGAAAAGATTGAGGAGATTCAAAAGGAACAGTCTGACGTCAGGAAAGACAACAATTAGTGCTATTCCGCCCCCTCGCGTTAACTTTAGAGGTAGCTCCTCACCCCCC
>NW_010433279.1:0-1238 GCF_000710305.1 Buceros rhinoceros silvestris | reverse complement strand
CCCACTCAAAGTTCATGTCCAACCCCTCGGTGGAGACTGCATCGCCTGAGAGGTCCATGAGCAAAACCAGAGCAGAGTCCTGACACCAGCGCGGTTGGGCGGCCCCTGGAGATGACACGGCTGCGGACCCAAACTTGAAGATCACAGAATCGTTTTAGTTGGAAGAGAGCTTTAAGCTCTTCGAGTCCCCCCATTCCCCCAGCACTGCCAGGTCCCCACTGACCCCTGTCCCTCAGCATCACCTCGACACAAGGGCTGGGAAACCCCTCCAGGGATGGGGGTGATGTATTAGATGTAAAAATAACGCAAAATACGCACAAATCATGAAGATGTTGAAGTGGGGGATGGGTAGAGTTGGGTTTGATTTGAAGTCGGAGTGAAGCCAGGTGACTATTTACGAGCTCCACCTAAAATGGAGAAAAATGAGAATCTAGAAGCTGAGCTCTTAAATTTGTGTTTGCCACATCAAACCCTTAATTGCAGCATTATCTAGACCTTTGCTTTTACTGTTTAATTTGTACCCCACAGGGAATAAATAGGCATTAAATTTGGCCACACTTGCACTTGAAATAACCAGAAAGCTTTCCCTGAAAGTGGTAGCCAACACAAATACTTCCTCCTCTACAAGTCCAGTTGAGAAGGACCTGGTTTAAAACCCACAAATGCATCTTGGACACCAGGAGCCAAAGCCCTCAAGCAAAGCAGACTGTCAAGCAGCTGCATTTCATCCAGGACATAAATGCCAGAAGTCGCAGGCTGCAAATAATGGAAGGTAACTGCCATCTGAACGTCATTTTCCTTCCATCACTCGCTACCGAGCCCTGCCAGTTCATGACATCATTCATCACTCACCGGTGTAGAGGCTGCCACCCTGATTTGAGCTGGGGCAAGGGGGGAGGGGGGGGTGTCCACAGGGTGGGATGTCCAGAGGTCTCTTTTTTACCTCTCACCCTCCCCAGCTGGGCCGGGGGGACAAAAGGGGGCTCAGAGCAAAGGCTGGGCCGCAGCTCATCTTTGATTAGCAGCACCTGGATGAGAAGCAATTTACCGACAACGCGGGGCAGCTGCTGCGAGCCCGCAGAAACCTATTTAACACCTGCAGTTCGCAGTAGCCCCAGCTCTGCACCGGGCAGGGCTTGTGGGTTTGGTGGAGTAGTGGCCTCGAACTAGTTCTTTCGTCAGACGCCGGATTGTCTGTGAAAACAGAACAAAACGATGATGGAGAGCCAGTGCTTCCC
>NW_010433278.1:0-26363 GCF_000710305.1 Buceros rhinoceros silvestris | reverse complement strand
AATTTCTCCCCTTGATCAGTTGTCCTGTAGTAGACATCAACCACAAAGTTCCCTTTATTGCCTCTGTCTCTAATTCTTACCCATAAACTTTTGAGGTGCTCATGGCTGTTCCTCAGGGACAGCTCTTCAGAATCTTTCCATTTCTTGATATAGAGAGCAACACCCTCCTTCCTCACCTGTCCCTTCTGAACAGCCTATAGCCATCAATAGTTGTGCTCCGTTCATGGGACTCGTACCACCAAGTTTCAGTAATGTCAACCAGATTGTAGCTTTCCAGCAGCACAATGGCTTCCATCTCCTCCTGTTTCTTGACCATGCTGTGTGCATTGTAGAGGCACTTCAGATGGGCTGTCAGCTGTGTCACCTTCTTGGAGGAACACCCCTTAATTTCTTTGAGATATTTCACCTATGTTTCTGTGCTGGCTCTTGTTACCTCAAGAGCCCCTGGCTCATCTCTGTAAGACTTCAGCCATGCTGTAGTGTTCCCAGCACACCTCAGAGCAACAGGCTGAGGGCCCTTGCTATCATCCTGTCTCTCCAACCATGGCATGTCATGCCACAGCTTGTGAATGGCAAGCCTGATATTATACTCCTTCCCCTTTGTGTTTAGTTTAAAGCCCTGTTAATGAGCCCCACAAGCTACTGAGTAAGGACCCTCTTCCCGCTTTGAGAAAGGTGAATTCCACATGACAGCAAGCCTGGTGCCATGTAGACAACCTCATTGTCAAAAACCCCAAAAGTGTGATAGTGACGCCAGCCAGAGAGTCATGTATTAATAGATCAAATCCATCTGTTTCTTCCAGTGTCACTGCCCACAGCTGGAAGTGACATTGGAAGAAACAGATGGATCCAGTCTATTAATAACATGGCTCATCATTAATACATGACTCATCTGTCTTCAGATTTAACTCAAGTCACTTCTCTCTGTTACACTCCTGGTTGTCTTCTGAACAACCATCATCAAATATTTGCAAGGGAAATAGTATGTTAATTTTGAAATTAAATTACTCTCATTATACAATTAAAGTTCCACTGTGTTTTAGCTTATTTGATAAGCTTTGTTTAAATGCATCTATTTATTTCATTCAGTAGTAAACAGCTTTCAGGAAAAAGTATATCAGTAATCTGATCTTACACATTATTGTGCAAAATACATAATATTTGGGGGAAAGCAGCACCTTTCAAGCCATATCTTAATAAAAATGGAATCATACCTTTTTTCTTTGAATGTGTAGAAAATAGTTCAAGTTGTTACACGTATGTACAGAAATTTCTGATGGTGTCAGAAGTTTCTCAATATGCAGTACACAAAATACCAAAGCAAATGAAAAGCAGTAGTTACTCGTATTAGCCCACCGCTTTTTGCCAGTGTCTGACTCCAAAGTGTTCTCTGCAGTTCTTGAACTCATCAACTCATAGAATCATTTAGGTTAGAAAAGACCTTTAAGATCATCGAGTCCAACCATAAACCTTAAACTGGGACCATGTTTTCAGTCCCTCTGTGCTACCTATATACTATTTTTACCCTGTTTGGCAGTTTCTGTTTCCTTAATAAACCTCAAAATCTCCTCCAGACAATAGTTTTTCGTGTGTTCTGTGTCAGTATTGCCAGGTCTTTACATTTGAAATGAGGATCATCACTGCTTCATCTATTTCTATTCAGAGTAGTGTCTGCATCTTGCAACTCACATATCAAAGGACAGGGTCAAGGGAAGAGTCATGCCCTCCCACTTCATGGTTTCATTTCACTTATCCCATAACTGAAACTGGGACTGATACCTTGTTCATTTTATGATGTTTAAATTTTTCAGAATCCTGGTAGCTTTGATAATAACTACTTTGAGACCCAGTAAAATGTTATATTCACTGAAAAGGAGCAAATATTTAAGAAAAATATGTAGAATGGTTTTCTTGATAATGTTTTGAAAACCTACTTCTTGTGTTATGAATGAGAGACAGTAACAAACATTCCTGTGAGGGAGTGACAGGCAGGATTGCTGAGCAAAGGGCATGGGTTGATGGAGCAACTAATCTGATAAACAGCAGAATTAGTTCCTGTTTCAGTACTGTGTGATACTTGACACTTGATGTAAAAATTGAAAAAAACAATGCACAACAATGGTCACAAAAAGTCCAAACTGACAATTTTACACAAATAAAAATCCAAAAAGCAACAGCAAGTCCATTACAGTAACAGAACTTCATAAAGTAGAACTACATAAAAATGAGAAAACATTATAAAGAAAATAAACACACTATGTTTCAGTAGTTAATGAAATAAAAAGGATATATTTCAAAACCTGAAGATTGTTCCCAAATAAAAGAAATGGAAAGGAACATAAATACATTTATGTAACAAACCACAAAGAGAAAGGACAAAAAAAATTACTTGGAAGAGCAACTTGATAAGGACATAAAAAACAGTTGTAAAAAGTTTCTAATCCCAACAGTAGCAGGATTACCTTCCAGAGAGTCAGTGAGGCTGACAGGTGATAAAGATGTAGAAGGATGACTCCAAAAAGACAAAGCCATGCCACAGAAGAAGTATAATTCTTTGTCTCAGTAACCACCACTGAGGCACACAATACACTGTTATCAGAGACTTTTTACAACAGATACATCTGAGGAATTTTCTGAAACCAATGAGTAAGTAGAAGAGACTGTAAAGCAGATTAATAAAATCAAAGAATAGCAAAGATCATTGCAAAGATCAGATGGTTTTCATCCAGGAGATCTAAAAGAACTCACACAGAGAACTGCTGAACTAATACCTGTGGTATATAATACATTGATTGATACTTTAGTATTGGGAGAATGGAAGGTGGCCAATACTTTGCAAGTGTTTTGAAGATTTTTACTTTAGGTTAACTCTAGTCTGGTCTAATAAATAGATCATCTTTTAGCATTTGTAGTACTTTATTAGCATGCTAGAATAAGGTTTATGGATTCCATCATCAAAAATGAATCCAGTTCATGGCCTCCAAGAATATTTTAAGGTATGAATCAAAGCAGACACCAAATTGCAGCTTCTGGTCAGCTAACACAGTGGCAGCAGTTGTCACAACAGGACACGAGTGGGCCCAGAATCTTTGCTAGATTGTTGATGCCTTCAGTGATGATAAGAGAATCATAGTATCATATAATCATTTAGATTGGAAAAGACTGCTAAGATCAAGTCTAACTATTAACCTAACACTGCCAAGTCCATCCCTAAGTCATATCCCTAAGCACTGCATCTACACGTCTTTTAAATACCTCCAGGGATGGTGAGTCTACTGCTTCCCTGGGAAACCTGTTCCAATGCTTGACAACCTTTTTGTAAAGAATTTTTTCCTCGTATCCAATCTAAATCTCCCCTGGAACAACTTTTGGCCATTCGCTCTTGCCTTATCACTTGTTACTTGGGAGAAGAGGCTGAAAAGATCACCTTCTTTTAAATACCTCCAGGGATGGTGAGTCTACTGCTTCCCTGGGAAACCTGTTCCAATGCTTGACAACCTTTTTGTAAAGAATTTTTTCCTCGTATCCAATCTAAATCTCCCCTGGAACAACTTTTGGCCATTCGCTCTTGCCTTATCACTTGTTACTTGGGAGAAGAGGCTGAAAAGATCACCTTTCTACAACCTCCTTTCAGCTAGTTGTAGAGAGTGATAAGGCCTCAGCCTCCTTTTCTCCAGACTAAACAGCCCAAGTTCCCTCTAACACTTCTCATAGGACTTGTGCTCTAGACCTTCGGCTAGCTTTGCTGCCTTTCTTTGGACATGCACCTCAATGTCCTTCTGGTAGTGAGGGGCCCAAACCTGAAAACAATATTCGAGGTACAACCTCACCAGTGCTAAGTACAAGGGAACAATCAAACCTTACTCCTGCTGGCCACACTATTTCTAATACAAGCCTGTTGTTGGCCCTCTTGGCCACCTGAGCAAGCTGCTGGCTCATATTCAGCCAGCAGTTAACCAATACCCCCAGGTCCTATTCCATTGGGCAACTTTTCAGCCACTTTCCAGCCACCCTCCAGCCACTCTTACCCAAGTCTGCAGCATTGCATGGGGTTGTTGTGACCCAACTGCAGAACCCAGCTCTTGGCCTTGCTGAACCTGATACAATTGGTTCCTGCTGGCCACACTATTTCTAATACAAGCCTGTTGTTGGCCCTCTTGGCCACCTGAGCAAGCTGCTGGCTCATATTCAGCCAGCAGTTAACCAATACCCCCAGGTCCTATTCCATTGGGCAACTTTTCAGCCACTTTCCAGCCACCCTCCAGCCACTCTTACCCAAGTCTGCAGCATTGCATGGGGTTGTTGTGACCCAACTGCAGAACCCAGCTCTTGGCCTTGCTGAACCTGATACAATTGGTCTTGGACCATTGATCCAGCCTGTCCAGATCCCTCTGTAGATCCTCCCTACCACCATCAGATCAACACTCCTGCCCAGCTTGGTGTCATCTGTAAACTTACTGAGGGTGCACTCAATCCCGTCATCAAGACCATTGATTAACAGAACAGTCCCCAATACTGCATCCTGGGGATAAACACTTGTAACTGGTTGCCAACCAAATTTAACTCCATTTACCACCACTTTTTGGACCTTGCCATCCAGCCAGTTTTTTACCCAGCAAAGAATACACATGATGGTGGTCTCTTAACATAGCCTGGAGCAGCTGTCCCTAGTGCATCAAAGGCTTTGACCCAGTTAGAAGTCTCGAGGGAAGATGCTGCTGTTCAGCTCCTGGTGACTCCTTCTGGAGTTGGGCACAGCAGTATCCTTATCTGTGGTAGGTGTGCTCTGGTGGCAGCACTGAGTCATCAGGTGAAGAAGCTGTGGGAGAAGCTGAGCAGGCTCCATCCCTTCAGGGAACATGATCAGGAAGATCTGCAAGGACTGCAGTTCTTTGCAAAAACCCTACAACACCAGGAATCCAGGGCCTGGTTTGTAAGCAAAGACTCATGAAAAAGTTTCTTGGAAACAGTCAGTGGTGATCAAGCAGAGATAAACGATGTCTGACCAACCTAATTACCTTCTCTGATCAAATGTCTGGATCTGCACATGAGGAGAAAGCAACCATTTACCTCTTCAGCTTCATGGGACCTTCCAATACCTATGCAAATTATTTCAAGATGGATTCAGACTTTTCACAGTAATGCCTGGCAGGAGAATTAGGGACCATAAGCATTAATCTAAACAGGAGAGCCTCCACCTGCAGTTAAGGGAAATTTTTTCGCTATCAAGAAGTGGAAGAGGTTGCCCAAAGACATGATGCAGTCTCCATCCTTCAAGGTTTTCAAGATCAGACTGGCTCAAGTGCTGAGAAAACTGAATCAATGCCATAGCTAAATGTGCTTTGCACAGGAGTTTGGCTCTCATGGATCCCTTCCCATCTTAATTCTGTGATTCTGTTTAGGGATAAAAAGGAGATGGATCTAAAAATGTAACTCGGTCTGAACTAACATACTAATGTAAGTGCATCCCATAGACATGTGCCAGGTACTGAGGTAGTGTTAATACAGAAAATAAAGGAAATAATGCATCAGAAACCTTTCAGAGTTCTTTTAAATTGTCAAAGAGGATTCAGGTGAAGGTGATCTTGCCACAATTGCACATATGGATTTCAAAAATATTTTGGATACTTGTGGCAGGTACAGCCACCCTTACAAGAACCTGACAAAGAACCTGCCCAAACACCTGATAAAATCAGGTCGACATCTGAGAGCCATTACTTGGTGCCTCACAGTCTAGGCCTGATAGCTCGCCTTTTTCCTGTATTTGCTTCCAACTGATTAGAATGACCACAGTTCAGATTGGACTAGGGTGTAGATTGAGTCCTGTGGAAGAACTGAATTTGAGCTGATCTCCTTCAGAGCAGTAGGTTTGAAGTTGAGGACTCCCATTGGATGGAGACACCATCCAAGAAAACTACTTGGAATCAAATGAGCCTTCACGCCTCCTTCAGTGAGTGAATTATTTTTTCAGGATATCTTTGAGTGAATCCTCATCCCTTTTTGGTGAGTGACCCCTTGGTTTTGGTTACCCTTTTTAGTGGGAGATTTTCCCTTCTCTGAGTAAGTATGTGCACATTTTGGTTCATCTTTCTTAAAGAGCATTCCTTAAAGTTTAGGAATTCATTGTGTAATATACATTCCTGCCTGACATTTGAATTTGTAATTAACTTCGGCCGGTCAGACAGATGGGCAACTTTGATTACAATAAAATCACCATTTGTGAGCAGCTACTGCTGTCTGTTTTGTGGGTGCCTCCACAATATCACTGCTCTTCACCAAAGACTTTGATAGAAACAAAAGAAAGGATACATGACCTTTTCATGGTTAATATACTTTGAAGGTAAGAAACAAAAACAGGAATAAACAACTATTTTTTCTGATGGAAGAAGATCAGCATCATATATCTGTGCTATGGACCCTGATGTGAAGATATGATCTCACAAAGAAATGGGAAAGTGATTGACAAAGTTCAATGCTGCTGCCAAATTATCCAAGTTAATCAGTGGAATGATGGCTTTAGAAAGAAACTGGATAATGAAATAGCAGGGGAAATTCAGTATTGGTAAAAATAAGATAAAGCATATTTAGAAAAGCAAGTCTATTTATGTATGCATGGTGATGTGTCTTAAATCAGTCACTAAAGTCAGGAAAACAGACCTTAGAAAGACTTTTGATCATGTTCTGAACGGCTGGGAGTGCTCCTAGAATGTTAGAAAGGATCTAGAAGCAAAACCAATCATAATTATACAATTCTATTAATATTTGATGCACCTGGACCTTAATATTGTGTTGAAGTCTAGTCTCCTTGTTCCCTTATGGGCTAGAAATGATACAGAAAAAAAGTGACAAAATGATCACTGAAGTGGAAATCTATTTCTGGGATTCCCTGATATGGGAATGAAAAAAGGAAAATAATATCAGGTTAGAGGATACTAAATAAATAGACCATGCATGTCAATCTGGAAAAGGTACACTCAAAAGAAGCTGTCACAGAAGCCTAAAAATATCATATATGATATGAAAAATCTGAATAGGAAAAGTCTACCTGTTACTCCTGTTCACTTAAGAAGTAGACAGTGATCAATCGTAGCAGTCAAACAGTGGGTTAAAATGAATCAATAAGAAATAGTTTTGCACATGCCAGCTATTTGCATCATGGAGTTCAGTGGGGTGGGGGAGTGGAGGACGTGGGGCGATGGAGTAGGGTGGGGAGCCTTCAGTATAAATGGCTTTAAGTGGAATTAAACACGTTTATGGAAGAGAGTTTCATCAGAAGGTCTTGATCAACATATCCAGCTCTGAAAACTGCTAAACCTCTGGTTGCTGGAAGTTAGGAAGGATTTTCAAGGGAAAAGATATATTCTGTATGTGAATCATTCCTATTCTTTTTCTTTTCTTAAGATTTAACTTGCTATCAGAGGCCTGAACAACCAATTACAATATTTTTTTTAAATGACATATGCCTATTTTGCATGTTTAATATTTTATATAACTGCATTTAAAATCCAGCAGATTGATAGGGGTTAAATTACGCATTTCGATATAAACGCATCGTTAATGGGGTATGGCCAAGAACACATAAGTGTGTCTTTGTGTCTCGACTTTGACAAATTATGAGTTTTCATTTTAACTGTGACATGAATCCTTATTTCGGAGGATGAGCATGCTAACCATCCTCTGTAAATTGTTCCAGTTCTTATAGCTGCTGCCAACCCAATGAACAGTTTTTAGAACCCTTGAGACAATGCAGACTCATGTAAGCCTTGTCCTTAATTATTACATACGCAAAATCACTTCTACTGCAGATAACTTCCTGTTCTATTGCTCCCTTGTAATAACCCTTGTATGAGATAGCATGCTGGTAGCTATCTGTGCTAAATGACTGATCAGTACAAAGACGTTAGTGACTTTGCAGCCCTGCAGGATAGCAATGCATCTCTGTATCTAACACCTGCTTAATGGACCACAGGATGTCTGTAAATCTTTTTACTGACATATTTTGAGAAGGCCACCCTAGTGTTAAGCAGCAATGAAGCTGGTCTTAACTGAGTTCAGACATTTTTTTGCCTACTAGAAAATAAAACATGATGCATACAAAACCTCTTTGAAGTGACTGCTGATGTTTCTCAGTACCTGTAGTGAAGATTAAATTAGTGACCATGGGATGTGTTTGTTTTCTTCTCAGCTGGAAATAAAACAGGCAAACAGTTTTTCCTGCAAAGAAATCTCAATGATTTTCCTTTTTCTTAGGAATATTTAGTAAGGAATATAATTATAAACTATGTATTTATTCTTGGTGTATGCATATCTCATATGCACAACAAGCTTGGCAACCTCATAATTTTTAAACACCAACAATTTTTATAATTATTTTAATATTACCTCCTCTAGTTTATGTATTTTGGAACATTTGCTTGTTTTCATAAATTCTGAGGATTCTCCCATTTCAAGTTTAGACAGCAGTCTTCCCAGAATCCTAAACTCAAAAGATCCCTCTTTAATCCATGTGGTATACATTATTTTTGAAAATATTAGTCTTCCCCATATTTTTATCTCTCTTCCTCTCTTACACTCCAAAGCTTGCATCTTAATACTCTGATCATTTTCTCTTATCCTCTGTCAATTCCCTTCTTGTAAAAGGAATGGGAAGGTTTTCATCAAGTGCCAGCAGCACTTAGGAAAATTCCAAATAGAAACTGTACTTTAAAGTGCACAATGGCTGTGAATCACATATAACCTACCAAAAAATCCCCCTACAATCTGCCAATATTAATTTAGTCATATTTATGTGCCTCTTTGGTCTCTTTCTCCTGTTCTTATTTTATAATCTTTGATTTTTTTTCATGTACCTCTTTCAAAAACTGCAACTGCCCACTGTCTGCATAGAGTTAATCTGACCACACTCGGATCACAATTCTAAAATAAGTGCTATATGGAATGATAGAAATTGGAAGGTTGTTAGTAAGCAGAATAAAAGAGACAGGAATGTATTTTGTTATTCGGGCAAGAAAATTTTCTTTACTTGTCTGAAAGTGCCCCACAAAGAACATATATAACATTATTTGATGGTTAGTAATAAATATGGAATCATAGAAGACATAAATTCATTAAATACTTAGTTTCATACATAGAAATAAGTGGCACCTCCTGAAACTATAGGTATAAAAAATAAAAGTCACACATCATGCAAAACAAGAAAAACAATCTATGTGGGATATATCAGATAGATAAAAAATTATTAGGGATACCAAATAGTAACAGGAAGGGAAAAGGCAAGCATTAATTTACTTGACCAAGGATAGGGAGTCTATGTCTGAGCAAAGCAGAATCATAAATTCAACAGCAGTCTGAGAGAGATGAAAAACCATAACTTGTAAGGAAGATGAGGATAGCCTCTGTAAAGGTAGGACGTGTCGACTCGAATATGGCCATACTCAGTCCAGAGATGAGGTCTGTGTAGTTTCAAGCTCCACAGAGAGAAAATAGTAGCGTCACAGACAATGGAATATAAAATGAGATATCAAATTCAGAAATGACACTTATAAATAGGAAAATGTTAACACCAGGAAAGGAAATTGATATTCTGACATAGAATAGGAAGAAAGAAGAAAAACCTAATAGGGGAAGCTGCAGAAAAATTTAAAACCTTAGAGTACCACAGGAGCTCCAACAAAAGTTCACACTAGAGACAGCAAAGAGATTGTGGCAAAATTAAACAACCAGTCCATTTGACTGGGATAGATATCAATATTTGCTGATAAGGTTGTGTAGACAGCTACATATGATACTTTGCAGCAATAAAACCAGATGATAATGGGGGGTAAAACATCATTTATAGATCAGAATCTTTCCGGATCATGGTCTTTAAGTTTAAGTCAGAACAGAATATGGACCAAAGCTTAGTGATGAAAAATTCCACAGGCATGCAAGGGTTAAGTTAATAAATATATAAATGTCATTAGCCAATAGCTCCATGGAAAAATATTATGCTGAAAGAATTGATTGTGAATATATTGAAGAGTACCAGGATTTTGAGTTACTAAACTCAAAATAATGATAGATGTGAAATATATGTCTCAAGGTGAAATTGGGTGAAATATAGATTGAGCTTACAAACAGTAGATGATGCTAGAAACTTTTCTTTTTTTGACAATATTGCTTTTATTTTAGTCAAAGGAAATGTATTAGATCTAATCCATCTGCAATTTTACAAAATACTAGCTTTGGTTTCATTAATGACATTCTTAGCTAAACTACGTCAGATAAATATAGCTAGATCATGTTTTAAAAGAACTGGCTACAGAAACCTAGGAGAATAAAATTTCCTGTTAGAATTGCTGTGTTTAATGATATTACTATGTGTTTCTGAGTTCCACACTTCAAGTTCATTTGCGTATACATGCACTTATATATAAATGCTTAGCCATAGTCATGTTGACAATCATTAATATACCCAGATATCTACATGCATTTAATATAGATTAAAAATATAAAATGTTTATACATGTATTTATCCTTTTTTCCACTTTTGGAGGGTTTCATTGATGATTGCCATTCCTTTTAATCAGTGTTTGTTACAAGGAAAAGAGATAGAATTTGATTTTCAGATAAAATACTTCCACCTGCTTCTTCCTATTCTCCATTTATATAACCTCATGGGTCATCTCTCAAAAACTTTATTCTTACATAAAGTAAGTATTATCCCTATATTTTACAGGCCAAAAATGAGCGTTTTGTCCAGTTTGATACAAAACATGATGACGAGTGTTTAGAAAACTCTCACCAACTCCATACTCTTTTTGGCAAGTAAGGAAGTGTGTTATTAATGTCAATATAGTGAAGAGGAAAGAAAGAAGGAGATGATGTAAAAGACATGGAAAAAAGGAGCAGACTATGTATTTTCCTACAAATCATCTTGGTTCACTTTAAAACCTTGGGTCACACTGGTAATCTTTTTAGTTTTCTCGAACAGCCTTTTCAGTTTTAATCATTCTTATACCTTAACTCTGAATGCCCTCTAAAAAGTTGCTTACAAAGAGGTCAAAAATGAATATGTATTGCAGAAGAGAGCATATGAGCATACAACTTTTCCATATTATTCTTTGGTTTAGTTTTTCACTGTTATCATAGCTGTTGGACTTGACATGTTCCATATAACACCAATATCCATATCCTGAACTGATACAATTGAATTATCAATACTGTGCATGAACATTCAAATAATTCCCTTTGTATTGCTTTTCCTCCAATAGCTTTTATTTTTCTCCATGATTCGTATTCATTTATATTTATTAGGTCTCCTTGGAACTTCATTTGTATCTCTTCTCAACCACCATTTTAAATTATTTGATTATATATCACTGATTTCACTTTTTTCAGATCATCAGCAAATATCACACTACATAGTACTGGTTCTTATTCTAAGCCACAGCCATCCTCTTCCCATTGAGAACAAAATAATTATTCTCATGTTTTGTTTTTCTTCATTTTAGTCAATTTTTTATTTATAATATCACTTTTCTTTTGAATAGCAATAATTTAACTTCTTTAATAGATATTTGTGAAGATTTTGCCAAAAGTATCTGAAAAATATCTGAATATGTGCTGTCATCTAAGTCTGCACTACTCAATATTATCTGAAGTTCTGGCAAGCGTAGTTTTTGTAAGAAAAGAAAAAGAGGAATATCTGTAAACACATAGTAAAATTAGACACCTATTATTAAGGGTCGAGGGACCGAGGTAACAACTCCTCGAATTCCTTAATGATTCCTTTCTGTCCTGCTAGAGACAGACGGGTTTTAAAGGGGAAGGAAGAAATTCACACCTCGGTCTGTGTTTTCGGAAAACTAAAACAAACTTTTAATAAACAATAAAACTACACAACTATATGCTATTATATATATATAGGCACAAACCGAGAAAAAGGGAAAAAAACGAAGCAGAGAGGACTTAGATAACCACAGTTCTGTAACAGTCTTGTTCAAGGTCAGTGCTCTTGGCAGTCATCCAGCGGCAAGGTGGGAGTGAAGACTCTGCAGCTGCAGGGCAGGGAGCAGAATTTGTCTCGCGGCGAAACGGGGGGCGAGAAACCCCGTGGGCAGATTTAATAGCAGAAAAGCTCTCGGCACGAAAGCAGCCAGGGAATTCGAATATTCTCACCCGATTCAGACGGGACAGGACTCACGGCAAAACATTTCAGAGTCTGTAGTCTTCAGGTTTCGGGCCTGGTTTCGGCCTGGTCCCTCGGCAGAGCAGATTTGTGGGATTCCTCTCTTCGTGCCACTGTCCGGAAGCCCAAGAGACAGATCTGCCCTCTGCCTGCTGCTTTTAAAGGCTCCTGACGTAACGTTTCACCTGACCTCCTTAACCAATTAAATGCGGAATTATTGTATTTGCATGGAATAGTTCTATTTGTCCATTTCCCAAAACAAGGAAGTTTTAGCTCAAACCAGGACACCTATAAAGGCAGAAAGAAAAGGCAGCATTAGAAGCAGAGATTCAAGGTATTAAATTAGACAAGAGAAGCTCCAAAGTTAAGGTTCCTTCCTGTTGTATTTGTGCATGTTATCTCCCTCCATTTGATGATTCATTATAATAGTTTTCATTTTTATGAAAAAAGTACTTTTGCTTTCAAAATGTTTGCAAACCGTTAGCTCAAACTGTCAAGGAGTTCCACCTCTCTTTAAAGTAATGCCTTAGCCATGTGTTACTGTGCTATGTATTAAGCTCTTGCTTTTTTCTCTGTCAAGAAGCTAACGGAGAATAGACTGGAACCAGTGAACCTGCAATTTTTATTTTAAAATATTCTTAATTTACATACTACTAAATTTTTTTTTAAATCTTTCTCTAACTTTTAAGCTGTCGTCACATCTTTCCAGAGATATGGTTACTCAGTGTCATGAGGCCTTCTTTACTGTATATAGCTGGTGATTCACACACTAATATTACAGCTTAGCTCCAATAGTACATTAAACACTTTGAAAGCATTATCTGGCACTGAAAACCATTGACAAGGAAGAACTTCATCATATGCTCATAGGCTTGCTCTCCCGAAACAAAACGGCTTCTTTCAAACTGGCTTCGGAGAATAGCTACCGGGTCTCGTTTTTTGATTGAATCCCATCCAGTAATTATTTGGGAAAAGACTAGCTCATGTTCTAACAGTTTACTACTATAGATAATCACATTCCATTGCCTGAGAGTATTCACAGGAAGTGTTTAGTTTAACAAAGACACAACCTCAGCATACCATCACTGAGCTCAAAATATTGATTTATAGACATATACAGTTTCATTTTTAATCTGCTACCTTGTTTAGTGTCCCACTTCTTTGCTCTACTTTGCACTTAACTTTTGAAAAGTTAGTTTTCCAATTTGTCACTATTTCTTTTAGGATTCCCTTCTTTTGTCACATTTAATGTTCCTTTAAGACTGCAATATTTACGAACACTTCTAATTTCAGTGACATTGAGTGTACCTTTACATCTGAATTTGTCACATCCCAATCATAATTTTTTAACAAATCACTACAACAGTATGAGTTTCTATTTGCTGGTTTGGTGTTTTTTTTTCCTTTCATGAAAACACACCTGTTTTCAGGTATTGCAGCTGACGTTTGCTTAGGTCCTCTTCTTGCATATCCCATCTCATCCCATCCTTTCCACCTGTCCACAAATGGAAACCGACTGATAAGCCATCAGTTTTCTGGCTTGCCTATTCATCATGGTATGCTTTAATAAATTTCACAAATATTTTGTGGTAAGCCATGTTACCATGATAATGAAAATTCTACTGCTACTGTGTTTATTGATGTGTCAAAACTGTTGATTTGGTTAATTGCATGAGAATCATACAATCATAGAATCCCAGGTTGGAAGGAACCTCAGTGGTCATCTAGTCCAACCTTTCCTGGGAAAAGCACAGTCTATGTAAGATGGCCCAGCACCCTGTCCGAGGAAGTCTTTCATTTTCCAGAGTTGGGGAATCCACCGCTTCCCTGGGGACATTATTCCAATGGCTGATTGTCCATGTGAAAAATTTTCCTCGTGTCCAGTTGAAATCTCCTCAGCAGTGACTTGTACCCATTACCCCTTGTTGTTTCCAGTTGACTCCCTGCAAACTGGGAGTCCCCATCTTCTTTGTAGCCGCCCTTTAAATACTGGAATATGGTGATAAGGTCTCCCCTAAGCCTTCTTTGCTCAAGGCTAAAAAAAGAAATTATCTCAGTCTTTTCTCCTATGTCAGGCACTCCAGCCCTTAGATCATCTTTGTGGCCCTTCTCTGGACCATGTCTAGCCTATCTATGTCTTTTTAATAATAAATATCAATTACTGATATTTGATAATTTATTAATACATACTTAAAGATAGATTAAAATATTAAGAAAAATTAACACTGAAAAGTCACAAAACTAAATTAAGCGATGCACTTCATAACTGCACATATTTCAAAAAAATGTACTAGAAGTTAACAAACCCAACAGTTAATTAAAGCCAAAAGGATTTTTTTTTTTTTTCCCCAATCAGGTTTTTCATTAATGTGCATTAGCTACATTAGCTCCAAATACAGAAATTTTAAAACGGCCAGGACAAAGATTACACCTCTTTAAATTTCACAGATTACCCCAAACATCATCTTGGGCTATTAGCATTACATTAGTAATACCAGTATTCAGTAGTGCCCTATATGCCCTCTCAAAGAGTAGTTTTAAGACTGATCCCTGGATTGTTTCATAGGTTCTACAGAAACTACGGTCTTGCTTTGGCATGAGTCTTAGGTACTCATGTTTCAGAAAATTTTCTGTGTGCTTAAAGTAAGATATGTACTTACTTTAACATTTTGTGAGAAAAGACATCTGTGCACTTGAGAGGAAACCTCTATTCAAGCCTCCTAACTGTCTGTGGTATTTTTGTTCAGTTGCTTGTTTTTGGTGAGTGTCCTTCCAAGTGATGAATAAATTAGTTTTCAGTCAATATTCAGTAAGTTTGTAGTCCAAGGAATAATGCAATATATAACAGTATCCATTTTGATATCTCATGCTCAGAATATTTACAGGCAGAAAAAATTGTGCATATTATTCTTTAAATCAATGCAAAATACAAATTTAGAAAAAACAGAACAAATTGTATGAATGAAGATATTCTTTATTTGTGTATACTTACTTAAGGACCTAATATAAAATACACGAAAGTTGATAGGTACTGCTTCATTATTTCTAAACTGAGTTTTTAATTACTTGAAGTTAATAACATACTTGGACTTAAAATTTCACAAGGAAAAAATATAATTGACTAGATATAGCAGGAAAGGAATAGTGACACATGATGAAACATCTGGAACAAACCCCATAATGTACTGAAATTGTGAAATCATAGAAATATTAGTTGGATGACACTTGTGCAGGTTAACCAGCCCAGCTTTCTGCTAAAAGCATAATTGCCAATTCTAGGTCAGGACAACCATGGATTCGTCTAGACAAATCTTGAAACTCCTAAGGGCAAAAATTCCACATCCTGTTTTGGTAGCCTGCTCTGGACAGTTTTAGCACTGCTTTACCCTCCCATAGGAAAAAGGATTTTTCTCATGTGCAGTCTCAACCTTCCAAGACACAACTTGTGATTGTTGCCCATGTCATATTTTCTGCCGCTACAGAGGAGTTTGGCTTCATTATTTCTGTAGCTCAGAAATTCAAGTAATTGTGATCTGTTAACTTTGTTTGTCCATTCATCCTAGAAATGACTCCACAATGAACATCTTAGCCATGACCTCAGGGCATGCTCTCACCCTCCCACATCTTTTCTATGAGTGTAATTGGCTGTGCTCAAGCGCTCTAATAAGAGGTGTTGCAAATTAAAAGCAGAAAGAAACCTTGAAGGCTGTTCCTTCTTCATTCATCTGGGAAATGAAAGGCAAACATGCTGGAGTTCTAGCGCCAAACCCCATCCCCACCCCCAGTGTCCTGCTGCCGTCAGAGATCTTGCTGTAGGGAAGGAAGTCTTTCAAGTCCACCCAGGTATTGTAAGTGCTCCTGAACAATCAGAGAAAATTAGAAGGGGAAATAAATCCATTTTAAAAGTCTTAAGACTTTTGTTCAAGATTGTTGGTGGAAACATTGAGATAAGATTCAGCTGAGGTATGTGGGTGAGAAACCTGGAGAGATGAGCGCACATCAGGAGTACAGGCTACTTCGTTCTATGGCTTTTAAAGTCTAAAGGCATGAAGACTGACTAAGGTGACACTGTTGAGAATAATTTTCAGTGGAATGTTCATTCAAATGAGCTAATTCTTCCTGCAGATGCTGTAGATTGTGGAAAGTTATGGAACATGTTACCCTAACCTGGAATCCTTAAGAGTTCATCCTGAAACCAGCTGAAGCAAAGATTAACAACAGGATCCCACTTCAAGAGAACAAATTGATAAAAGACCATTTAGAATAGTGTTTTATTGTTTGCCTGGAACCCTTTATTCATAAAATTTTGCCCTTTGGAAAGTGTTTCTGAAAAGTGAAACATTTTCTATTGCCATTTCATCTGTGAGCATCTTTCCATGCTGCACATAATCAAGTGGGTTACCTCAAACAAATGACCAAGACCGACTGCAAAAATGAAAGAATCATTGTCTTCAATATACTAAATATGTTCAGGTCCTTCATCCACTGCCCGTAGGACATGTACTTTAGACCCCTGGCCACCTCTGTAACTGCCAGCTACTAAGGTTTCCAGTTTCTCCACATTTCTCTTATTTGTTCCTATTATTTGTCCCAGAACTGCATACAATATGCCAGGTGTGACCTCCTAGTGCTAAGAAGAGTGGAATACTGTAAGTTCTTTGAGGGCACTAATGGGCCTTATGGCCCTGAAGAGTCTCCCCTGTGGCTTCCACCTCTCAAACCCCCTTCCATTGAATCAGGGTGTCCGTTTAAGGTCAGAGTAGGACCTTTAGTCCTGACTTGAGTTATTCTCTATGTATGTTGTATCAGTGTCAGGCCATGGATACCTGACCTGTGGACTGACTTCCAGGCTCATCATCAGACCTCTAGTGACTGAATTTTCCTGGAAGTCACAGGGATGTGTCTCATCCTAGTTACCACCATAAGGCCTAAGCCTGCTGCAGGCTCACTTCCGAGCTTTACCTTGGACATTCTTCATCAGCCTGGGCTTGCCTGATGGCTGAACCTGGCTGCCATACCTGGGCCTGCCCTGCATGCCTCACTTGGATACTGTGGGACAGAGCTCTGATTGTCAAAGTTCCTGCCCTGGTGGATGTGTCACTGTGCTTGACTTCCAGCATCACTTCCTTTAGAGAACAGCTAATTCTCAAAGCTCCTCTTACTCACTTTTACTTCACACTTGTTTTTTTCACCTTGGCAGATCCTTTTCTGCTAAGCTCCTATTCAGTCAGACCCTTTCAAGCCGGTTATGATGCAAATGGTTATTCTTGATGAGCTTCCGCATTCGGTTTGCGTGGCAAGGTTTTGGTAGCAGGGGAACTACAAGGGTGGCTTCTGTGAGAAGCTGCTAGAAGCTTCCTCCATGTATGATAGTGCCAATGTCAGCCAGATCCAAGACAGACTCAGCAGTGGCCAAAGCTAAGCCAATCAGCAATGGTGGTAATGCCTCTATGATAACATATTTAACAAAGGAAAAAAATGTATTGTGCCCAAACAATTGCAGATGGAGAGAGGAGCAAGAATATGTGAGCAAAACAAATCTGCAGACACCAAGGTCAGTGAAGAAGGAGGGGAAGGAGGTGCTCCAGGACAGGAGCAGAGATTTCCCTGAAGTCTGTGGTCAAGACCATGGTGAGGCAGGCTGTCCCCCTGCAATGTAACTGTTAGGGGTCATAAGCTGAAAGGAGCAAGTGGTAATTCGGAACAAAGATAAGGAATCACTTCTCTGAATGAATGAAGAGTATTCACAGCTTTCTCCAAAATGCTAAAAAAATCACTGGAATAAATAATAAAAACAAAAGGATGCAAAATTAATCAAAAGAAGAGCTATTGTTTCTGCTTAGCAAAGTACCTGTACTACATACCACTGTTAAGTGGAAAAGTGCAGCAGGAAGAATGACCAACTTAGTACTTATACTCTTCCATTGATGTGGTGTTGATCATGAGATGGTGAGTGAGATGCGTGCTTCTTCTAGCACTCAATGCTATTCATGTCATAATAAAGACACTGATCTGAGGAAGAAAATGTAAGCACATTTTCTAACAGGAATGGAGCCTTGCAATGTATGGCTCCCTATTATTAACTGAAGTAAGGCAGGTTACACAGGAAATACATCCAATTTGAAAAATGTTTTTCTCCTGAAATACAATAACATTATGTTTTATGACAGCCACAAATACTTGTCATACTCTTCTATCTTGATCATCTGATCCGCTCATAGCTAAAAAACAGTGACATTATCAATATCAATTACATGCTGCTGCTTGGACTAAAGTTGCTGAGGGGAGATAAATATGTGAAACATGTTTTTGAAGCTTTGTTTCTTTTATCCTCCCCGTTGTTTAATGACTAGAAGTTCTTCATCAGGAAAGAAAAAGACAGGCAAGAGATTTTCTTTTCAAACAAGAACTAACTTGTTAGAAGATGCTGTTTTAAGTGTATCCTGTTGTTAGGGTAACTAAAATTCTAAAAATACTTTAGATAAAAAGGACATCACCTTAAAAACTACTCAAGTAGTCATAGCAACAGGGGTTTTTTTAGAATAAAAGCAGTTCAGAGAGGGTTTTTTTTTTCCTCCTGGCCTTAAGATTTGCAAAAATATACAGCCAACTTCTTTTTATAAAGTGCATGTGTTTATACAAAGCCAGTTAAAATCCAAATTAAGAGTATGGTGAAGTATCTAAAAGCATTTTATGTTTATACAGGCTACTAACAAACTTAAGAGCACATTAAAATTAATGTTATTCTTCTCTGCATTTCCAGAAAGCTTGTTCTTATTGCAGTGTTATAAGTGCTCATACCAAAAAACCACTTTCAATTCTGTATTTATCAGATAGACATTCTTCTCTATTTTTTCTTTCAAAAAATATGTGCTAATGAAATTTTGCTCCCTTTTTAGTGTTAAAGATCCTTTCCTATGATGAGGAAATAAGTCTTATTGAAACCCAAAGTACAATTTTACCCCACACTGTGATTACTTAACAACAGCACTTTTTTTGCAAAATAGTGAGCCCTTTGTGTACCTATCTACTACTTGCTCTTAACCATGAATTTCTAATACACTGTTGCTTTCATGTATGTATTCAGATATTTGTTTAAATTTTGCCTTCTTATAAAAGAATCAGTAATACTTTTGATTGTTATTACTAGCAAACTTAGATAAGAGGTAGTGAGAGGGATATTAATCCATCTTGCATTTCATTAACAGAGTAGTTAAATAATGGCCTTATTTAATGTTAATTGAATTCAGTAAAAAGACACTCATCATTTTCAATAACCTTTGGATCAGGCTTAAAATCTATTTAGTTACAGGTGTACCGCCAAAATGAAGGTTATGAAATTATGGAGTTATCACTGAGAACATAATTTGAAAGTAATGGAATTTCATCTGTAACTAAGGGCCTAATTTGGCATGCAAATACTTATTAGCAATGGTGACAGATACAAAGAGAAGAACACAGCTTGAGCCTGACAGCTCAGGTTGTGATTTCAGGAGTGAAATTAGAAATAAGTATAATAACATTGTAAATATGCACTCTTGATATCATTGAGAGGTATCAAGCATAGAACTCATGAGACAGCAACTCTTTAGAACAAAGATATAGACAAAGTTCTTTAAGATCTTAGAATAGAATATTGTTTCTCCTAAGCCAATAAAACTTCATTCAAATAGTAGCCATATTTGGAGTAAAATCATACGGATTTTACATTCAATATCCTTATTTGTGTATAGATAGTATTTTAAGCTTCTGAGAAGTTTTAATATAAGCAACATTGATAAGTGATTAAGGGAAAGTGTATGAGTGAACAATGCACGTGGCCCATTCACATTGCCCCCCTCTAAATGATTTTTGTCATATATCACTGCAATTTATCAAAAGTTTTTTATTGCTATCTATGTAGCCAGTATTTTAAAATATGGTTACGTAACCACCTTAGCGAAATGTGAAGCTCAAGGGCAGCTTTGGCTGCAGTGACCATGAAATGGTAGAATATGAGATCCTTAGGACAGTGAGGAGGACACATGGCAAGTTCACTTGCTCTGGACTTCAGGAGAGCAGGCTTTGGCCCTGTCAAGGACCTGCTTGGTAGAGTACCATGGGAAAAAGCGTTGGAGGGGCCCAGAACAGCTGGTTGATATTCAGGAATCACCTCTTTCAAGCTTGGGAGCATCCTGACAAAGAAATAGTCAGACAAAACCACCAAGAGGCCTAGATGGATGAACAAGATGCTCCAGGACAAACTCAAACAGAGAAAGGAAGCCTATAGAGGATAGAAGCAAGGACAGGTAGCCTGGGAGGAA
The DNA here is from genome assembly GCF_000710305.1 of Buceros rhinoceros silvestris. Classification (NCBI taxonomy): domain Eukaryota; kingdom Metazoa; phylum Chordata; class Aves; order Bucerotiformes; family Bucerotidae; genus Buceros; species Buceros rhinoceros. The sequence goes on along the minus strand of NW_010433278.1, from coordinate 5,891 downwards.
TACAGAGAAATTTTACGAGCAGCTAGGGAACAGGTTAGGAAAGCCAAAGCCCTGATAGAATTACTCTGACCAGAAAGTTCAAGGACAACAAGAAAAGCTTCTATAGGTACAGCAGTGATAAAAGGAAGACTAAGGAAAATGTGGGCCCTCTCCAGAAGGAGACAGGACTCCTGGTTCCCCGGGTTATGGAGAAGGCTGAGATACTTGAAAACTTTTTTTGCCTTGGTCTTCACTGGCAAGAGCTCCAGTCACACTACCCAAGTCCCAGAATGCAAAAGCAGGAAGAGGGAGAATGAATAACCTCTCACTGTAGAGGAAGATCAAGTTTGAGACCATCTAAGGAACATGAAGGTCCTCAAAACCATGGGACCTGATGAGATGCATCTGAGGAAACTGGTGGATGAAGTTGCTAAGCCACTATTCATTGTATATGAGAAGTCATGGCAGGCCAGTGATTTTCCTACTGACTGGAAAAGGGAAAACACAACCACCATTTTCAAAAGGGGAAAAAAAGAAAATTGGAGGAACTACAGTCTCACTTCTGTGTCCAGCAAGATCATGGAGTGGATTCTCCTGAAAACTATGCTAAGGCACACGGAAAATAAGGGGGTGATTTGTGGCAGCCAATAAGGCTACACTATGGGCAAATCATAACTGACAAATTTGGTGGCCTTCTACAACAGGGTTACAGCATTGTTGGATAAGGAAAGAGCATCTGTCATAATCTACCTGAAATTGTGCAATGCATTTGACACTGTTCCACATGATGTCTTTGTCTCTAAATTGAAGAGACATGGATTTAATGGGTGGATTGTTCAGTGGATAAGGAATCGGATGGATAGTTGCACTGAAAGGGTTGCAGTCAATGGTTCAGCACCTGAGTGGAGGCCAGTGACAAGTGCCATTCCTTAAGAGTCGTTATTGGGACCGGCACTAACATCTTTGTCAGCAACATGGACAATAGGATTGAGTGCACCCTCAGCAAGTTGGCAGGCAACACCAAGCTGAGTGGTGCAGTCAGTCCTCTGGAGGGACAGGATGCCATCCAGAAGGACCTGGACAGGCTTGAAAGGTGAGCCCATGTGAACCTCATGTAGTTCAATAAGGTCAAATGCAATATTCTGCACCTGTATCAGGGCAATAGAGGCTGGGGGATGATGTGATTGAGAGCAGCCCTTCAGAGATGGATTTGGAGTGACTGGTGGATAAACGGCTGGACATGAGCTGACAATGTGTGCTTGCAGCCCAAAAAGCCAACTGTATCCTGTGCTGCTTCAAAGGTAATGTGGCCAGCAGGTTGAGGGAGGTGGTTCTCCCCCTCTGCTCCTCTCTCATGAGACCTCACCCAGAGTACTGTGTTCAGCTTTTGGGCCCCCAGCATAAGAAAGACACGGACCTGTTGGAGAGGTTTCAGAGGAGGGGCACAAAGATGATCAGGGGACTGGAGCACCTCCCTTATGAGGACAGGCTGAGAGTTGAGGTTGTTTACACTGGAGAGGAGAAGGCTCTGGAGAGATCTTATTGCTCCCTTCCAGTACCTGAAGGGGTCCTACAGCAAAGATGGAATGGACCCTTTAGCAGGGAATGTAGTGATAGGACAAGGGGTAATGATTTTAAAGTTGAAAGATGGTAGATTTAGATTAAATATTACGAAGAAATTCTTTTTTGTTAGAGTGATGAGACACTGGAACAGGTTGCCCGGAAAGGTTATGGATGCTCCCTCCCTGAAAACATTCAAAGTCAGGTTGGATGGGTTTTTGAGCAATCTGGTGTAGTGAAAGGTATACCTGCCCATGGCAGGCGTGTTGGATCTAGGAGATCTTTAAAGTCACTTCCAGCCCAAACCATTCTATGATTCTACGAAATTAAAATATTTATGGGTGTTACAGTATACAAAAAAAAAAAATGCAAAAAACATAATTATAAAATCGTAAGGCCATTTGTTATTATAAAATCATTATAAAATCAGGTTATTTGTTAAAATAAAAAACGGTGAAAAATCAGCTTTGTGAAGGAGCCACAGATAAAGGCAGTTATGCTGGGACAAAGAAAATAGTAAGAGTGAAAATAGAATGGAAGAAGAGAGAGGACAGTTTGCTTTTTCTCCATTGCTGGTATAATATATTAGTACTAATAAAGCTAATCTGTTCAATAAATATATGGTGAAAACTCCTAGTTTATTATGAATTCTAGTCAGGAGTTTGAAGGAAATTGAAATTTGTCAGAGAACTTTCATTCTCAGCAGCTTTCACATAGTGGTTAGATACTTCATGTCATTACCTTTTTCAAATTGTTCATAGTTGCTACCAAGGTTTGTAGGCTTCAGGACTCAACAGTCAGCATCAAAGAATTCTTGATGCAAGAATGTGAGTGTATGTCCTTCTTACTCTGTTAGGTAAAGAAAAAATTTAAAGATGACATACTGTGAAAATATTAAGCCTTCCAGGCTGACAGCACTCTTCTGAAGACTTCCACGGGGAAACCTAAAGGAATGGAACTCCGTGTTATGGGTCCATTTAGAAAGCAGCAGTGTGTAAATCCTATTAACCAGTTATTTCTGAACTCATAGGTCAACTCCCACGCCCAGTTTTCCAAAACAAAACAATTTTCATAGTCTTTGACAGAGACACTTCTCCTAGAGCACAACTTCAGTCTCCTCTGGACGAGAGAGCTCCTTTGCAAGATGCTAACATAACCAAACCAGGAAGACTGAGAGACCGAGGGACTGAGAAACCAGTTTTCTGTGCTTATTTTATGCCAGATTGAGCACAGAACAAGCAAACACAGTCCTGTGTAATGGAATGATTAAGTGCTTAAAATGATGTTTTAATTCAATCAATTAAAAGCATAAACAGCATGAGTTTGATTGAATCAGTATAAAGAATTACACAGAAGCCAATGGGGTTGTCAGCAGGGGTGAAAAATTCATGTATCACCTACACACAGCTTGAATTCTCTATTTCTCAATTAGATATTATAAACAACCTACTCTATCACAGAAGAATAGCTCTTGAGTAAGAAAAGAAACATAGCAAAGCTTTCAAAACATGTGCAGTTAATTAAAATTTAGGCACTCATAAACCACTGTCAAATATTTAATAAATGTGACAGGTTGATCAGTCTTTATTTGTTCTGTGTCATCCACAGACAATTTCAAGAAAATGTGTAAAAGATTTAAGATTTAAATATGCTTTTAAGAAGAAAAAAAATGTTTTAGTGTTTAATGAAACATCTGCCTTTCAAGAAGATGTCATTTTTATATTCAGTAGATGCATTCCTAACCCAGAAAAGATTAGAAACGACCATAAATATTTAACTACTGTTAATTGTATATTGAGTACTTAAAAGACAGCAACATGAGAGCAAACAAAAGCATCCAATTGCAATTGTAATATAAAATTGCTTTTATCCTACAATAAACACATTTGTTTGGTAATTTAATATGTTAAAGTTAGGGTAAGACTTTCCAGAAATGCTGTTTTGTCCTAAATGGAAGACAAGCTGGTTTTGAAAAGGTATATACCAAAACCACAAAAAGATTAACATTAAATTTCTTGATGGAATGTGTGCATTTAATTCCATTCATAATTATACAAGAACAACCTGATTATTGGAGAAAACTGATTTAGTTCCATCAATTTCAACCTTAGTTGATGCACATTTGCTGAACGTTTTTGTTCTATTAACTTCAGGTTTCATTGCAACCAATATTTGATATTTCTAAAATCAAATATTATATTAGTATAACCTTTTCATCTTGCTAATTGTTCTTTAAGGTTTATCATCATACTAATTTATTCACAGACAAGCTTTAATTCTTATGATAAGAGCTTAAGATCACATCAATTTTTAAGAATAATTTAAAGAAATATACACATGGAAGCAAATAACATACTCAAAATTAGCATTCTCTGCTTGGATTCTTTTCACCTCACAGTTTGTTTATCAGGTTTGCTCCAACAGTCCATCAAGTTTTAAAAGGAAAAAAAAAAGATTAAGAATATTTATTGGACTGAGAATGTTCATATCATTCATGCAGTGAAGAATACCTTGAAATGAGCTGGTGTTAATATTTCTAAAAGAATCTTTAGCTCTTGATCTACAAAAAAGGTAATAAACTATTTTAAGTAATCTAAAATCATTTATTAAAACTCCCAAAGTATCTTTCATGCTAGTGCAAGAGCTCTGCAAGCACAGAAATGGTGAATTAAAAATATCTCATGCAAAAGACATTGGCAAAGAAGGTGCTTTTAAACATGATTGAAACATATAAATCAGTTGGATACCATACGACCTGAAAATAAGCTATCAGAATGCTTACTTTTAGGACTGATACTGTATCTGAAATTTTCCTCAACCACTAATGACATTATGTTTTTGAAATAAATGGATCATACGAACAGTCTCATATTGTAAGAGTACTAATTCACAAGTCAGGTCAGGTTGCAAGACCAGCAAAACATTACTGCATATGCAGTATTAAAGGAAATAAGTGTACTAAAAGATTTTGGGAACGTTAGACAGCTTTACTGTAAGTACAGTTATATAACAATAACTAAATGTTCGACTGGAAAAATTTTAGAAAAGCAAATTGTTCATTATTTTAGTAATTGGAGTTTTGTCAGAACTAGTTTCAGATAAAATAAAAAAAAAAGAGAGAAGCTCTTAATTATTCTTCCTGTCATAAGAATCACGCCATGGTTTTTGTAAAATGTAACTGTAAATAATCAATGAAGCAACATTTTCAACCTCTTCAGTTGTGCAACTAATGTGTCATCACAGTAATTCATCAGAAACGAATCTGTGATTCTGTTCCTCCAAGTGATTTCACTTCAGAGTTTCATTGGATCACAGAATGATAGAATCCTTTGGGTTGCAAGGGACCTTCAAAGGTCACCTAGTTGAAGCCCCCTTACAATAAGCAGGGACATCTTCAACCTGATCAGGTTGCCCAAAGACTCATCCAGCTTGACAGTGAACACTTCCAGGGGTGGGTCATACACCACCTCTCCAGTCAGCCTGTTCCAGTGCCTCACTACCCTTGCAGTAAAGAATTTCTTCCTACAATCTAATCTAAATCTCCTCTCTTTCAGTTTAAAACCATTACCCCTTGTCCTGTTGCAACAGGCCTTGCTAAAAAGATTGTTTCCATCTTTCTTACAACCTCCCTTTAAACACTGAAAGGCCACAATAGGGTCTCCTCAGAGTCTTGTCTTCTCCACACTGCAGAACTCCAAGTATCCTCTCAGCCTGTCCTCGTAGGAGACCTGTTCCATCCCTCTGGTCATCTTTGTGGCTGTTTCTGGTTTGCCAAGGCTGGCCACTCACATGACAGACTCTCCCTAACTAGCACCCTCCCTTTCCTAAGAGGGAGGGCTTAAGGAAGAGATAAGAGGGGAAAAAAAAAAAACATTTGTGAAGCCTTTGTTGAGTTAGGAATCAATTTTAATATCAATAGGAAGATATTGTAGACAGAAAACAAGGTACAGCCTATCTGATACCAGATTGCCCCTATCCAGGTGCAGTGCATTTCACTTGGCCTTGTTGAACTACGTGAGGTTCACACAGGCCAGCTTCTCCAGCTTGTCCAGGTCCATCTGGATAGCATCTCCTCCCTCAGCTGTATCTGTCTGCAAAATGGTTGAGGATGCACTTGATCCCACCACCTATGTTATAGATAAAGTTATTAAACAACACTGGGCTCAGTAAGGACCCTTGAGGCACACTAGTGATGTCCATCTGGACATCAAGCCATTGACCACTACAATCTGGATGTGACCATCCAACTAATTCATTATCCACCAAACAGTCCGCTCAACAAATCCCTCTCTCCAGTTTAGAGAGAGAACGATGTTGTGTATGACCGCGTGAAAGGCTCTACAGAAGTCCAG
>NW_010433277.1:16977-17210 GCF_000710305.1 Buceros rhinoceros silvestris | reverse complement strand
GCCCCTTGCCCCGCCCGCACCCGTTATGTAAGCGGGATCTTCCTGAGCTCGGGGTCTGCTTGGCAGGGCGCTGGGCGGTCCTGTTACCCGGGCTGGTTTGGCTCAGGTGAGCGGCGCCGCTGTTGTCGGTCCGGGGTGCGGTTGGGCGGTCCCGGAGCTCAGCTGTAGCGCTCCGAGGAGGGGGCGGTGGTCAAGTGTGGGAGGAAAAACCCAAACTGGCGAAGCCACGGCTA
>NW_010433277.1:10167-16817 GCF_000710305.1 Buceros rhinoceros silvestris | reverse complement strand
CGGCTAGCGATTTTTTTTTTTTTAGTTGTAATAATTCGTAGTCTTATGAGACAGTACCTTAAGATGTCCCTTCAAATAGTTTTCAATATTTAAATAAATCAAGTTCTGCCCATAATAATATCGTATTAGTAATAACAGTGTTGAAGGGAAGGGAAACTCCTGAGGTGATGAATACGTGAGGTTAACTCTACACGCAGCTTCTGTGTTCCATCAGAGCAGCTGCTTGCCTGTGGCTTGGTGGGGAAAGGCAGAAAGAAGAGGAATGCAAGTACATGCAGTTAAGGGACACAGAAATCAGTTGTGCAAAATACAGCACTGAAAGAAATGCATTAAAAATTAAGTAAGGGCCGCTTGGTGCCTGCTTTCGTCTCTATGACAGGAGCTTTTTAAAAAATGAGAAACCGATTATGAAGAGTTCAGCTTCTTTACCAGCAGCTAGCCTTGCACTTTCTTTTGGGATAGATATGAAGTAGAAGTTAATAACTGGCAGCAACAGAAAACTGACAGCTGCAAATAGGCTTTCCCTGGGTAAAGCCAGTGAAACACCCAGCTCCTGCTGCCCTTCATGACAACACTTTTTTGCAGTTCCTGGGAGACAGAGTCTGAGCGTTCCGGATTCAGCCCTAAGGGTTTTTCCTGTTCACGAAGACAAGTTGCAGTGTTCAGATTTATTTTAGATTATCAGGTAGGTACACCTGCATCTCACCTGGCTTTTCGTTATTAGTAAACTTTAACCCATGCTGCTATACCTATGTTTTGTTTGCTTTCAGACAGTTTGATGGGAAATACAAATTAACGTTAAATTTGGATACATTTTCATGTAGATTGGTAGAAAATTACTTCTTGGTGCAAATTTAACCCAGTATTCAGCTAAGAAGTCCACTGGCATCCATGAGCTTTGCAATGCATTCGTAAATTTTGCAGCTTGTAGAACTATGTTGCCTTCCTTTCATGAAAGTTTGAGCTCTTGCAGAGTCAGCTGATGATCATTTCTGTTACATCTCAGTACATTGAATTACTTTCCACAGCTACATCCTTGAATCCATGTCGTTCTTACCTGTTGAAGATGCACGGGGTGGACTTGTTCTGTGTCCCTGTTAGTTGTATCTTTAACTTAGGCAGGCTTTTCTCTTAAAGGTGGGATTTAATGCTGATGATCTAGCCAATCACAAAGTAATCGTATCTTGGTTAGATTATGATGAGGAATCTAGAAGCTTCTGAATATCTTAGTTTTTGATGACTTGGGAGAGATTCTTTGGAACAGAAACTACTTGGTATGAGTTCCTGATGGCTCTTTTGCTGAGGTACGCAGCTCAGGCAGCCGCGTTGGAGTAATTAGCCCCCAGCTGGCCCTGGCCCCACGGCTTAGGAGGCATCCTTGGCTCACTTGGGGTTAAGAGCAGAGGTGGACAGTCTCTTAGCTCAGCAGCTCTCCACTTCCTCAGCTTTAGCTAATCTGAGGATTAATCTGAACCCAAATGTGTAAAACAGGCCTTGGCTCACTAGGGTACAGTGCGGGTGGGTTATGCTCTGCACCTCGTAGTCCGGTGGGGGTGCGCTTCATCCCCGTGCAATCCCCGTGGTGATTGTGTTTCGTTCTCCAGGTGCTAGCAGGGGTTTATTTATAGCATTTTTGCATTAGTAGTGCTGATCATTCCTGTTTCTCATTTAAAAGTTATGATGTATCCTAAGTAGCTTTAGAATCTCTATTTCTAAGACTTCAGTAAAGCAAATTGTATAAATGTGACCTTTTCCCATACAGCAAGCTCAGACTGTCTCCTTCTGCGTTGCCTCATTTTTTGCGTGACTGTTAGTGGCAACGTTTTTGGAGGACAGGTTAGCAGCTTATAAAAGCACACACAAAGGTATTAATTTCTGTTTTCATTCTGAAGTTCTTGAAGAGTGAAATAGATAAAAAAAACCAACCTAAAGAAACAATCTTTACAGAAATGGTTTATATTTTTGGTATCTAAAAAGCACTTTCCACCAGCGTTTTGCAAGGGTGCTTCCTGACTGACCCAGAAGGAGAACCTTGGTATCCTAGCGTCCCTGAAACACCAGGGAGGTGTGATTGGGGCTGCACGGCGAGAAGCAGCACACATCACTGAAACTGAGTGCAGGAAGAAACCATTTTAAGGTTTCTGAGCAAAAAGCACCGTTAATAACAGAACGGTTGCTTTTAGAATGAGAAAAGGCATCCTAACTAAACCAGCCAGCTAGGCTAACTGACACCAGAGGGAAAAGCTTGTGTTTATAAACATACCTTCACGGCAGAAACTAAAAGCAAAAGCGTTTGTAACTTACTGAGATATGTCAGGTTAATAGTGCCCACACAACCGCAAATTCATGATGCATCAGCGTGCTTGAAAACCTGGCCTTGTCAAAGGCGTTTGCGAAACTTTTAGATTGTTCAGTGAAATCGAGATTTTATTGCTGGATACTCAACGTGCTCTATAGCCGTGTTAAGGAGAAGTTGGCAAAGGGGCAGGCTTTCCCACTTCCCTGGTTAGTTAAATGTGTTCGTGCATCTCTGTCTGCCTGTTATTACAATTACAATGTCTAGGCATTGGCTGAGGGAACTCCTCTGCCCTCTTGAAGACCAGGAATTTAGAATTAAATAAACAAAAGCTGAAAGAAGGTTGGAATGGCTTCTTCCAATACATGCTTCCTACTTGTCCCACCTTTGTTTATTTTTAAATTTAAGTGGGCATCTTGTTCTTTCAAGGCTGTTTGTTTACCATCGAAGGTTACGGTTTTCATGATTCTTAGGAGGAAACAAAGATTAAGGGTTCGTTTGCTTTCAGATCTGTACTCTAAACTCTAAACTTACTGTGTGTGTCGATTGCTTAGTCTTCGTAGCTGCAGGTTGAGGTGGGTGTCTGACAGGATTCCTGTCTGTAGTGGCTTGCAGAATGGTTGTCTGATGGGATTTTACATGGGAATAAAACCGTGACCTAGAGGGGAGGTGCTTCATCAAAGCATCTGAGCTCCTGTTTAATACCACTGCACTACCTGGCTTCACAAGGCTCCACATAATGCCACTGTAGCCGTAAATCATTTTGCTCCCTCAGGAGTGAGGTGCTGCAAATGAACGTCACAAACTGAAATGTAAACATTTTCAGTCATATTGCGAGCTGCTGGAGGTTTTTTGCTTCTGCCGAGGTGCTTTAGGCTTGCTTACCATGGCTTTGCGGTTCCTGGCATGTTTCTTCTCTTCACGTATCCTTGTCGAGTGTGACTTAGCTGCACAAGGCACCCGTGTGGCAGGAACATAAAAGCTATTTTGATGCCATCAGTTCTGCACACGCTTTGTTCTGTCTGCACTGCTGTGAAGTAAGGATGTATTTGGGGCAGACAGGATGGTGAGAAATAGGTGTAGGGCATAGAGTGAACAAAGAGGTTTGTGCGCGAGTGTGCTGTGAGTTCACCTCTTCCATGTGGACATAAGCATGGGAGATTTTTTTATTTTTCTCCTGTGATCAGCTAAAATGGAGCTAGTTATGTAGTGACTGAAACTTAGCTGTCTCTGAGGGCCGTGCTAGGGAACTGCCGTTACAGTGACATGAGAGGCTTTCTCTCTTGCTGCAACATCCTTCCCCTTCTGTTTTCTCCTTGCTTCCTGAATGCAGCTGCTTTGAATTTTTATTGTGTTATCTTTTAATCTATAGCAGTATTTTTACTGCTTGTTTTTCTCTTCTCTCCTTCCCCTTTCCACAGATGTCTTCATTCATCAGAGGGCTCTTTTGTCATCTGAAGGGAGTGCCCTAGTGCCATATTTATTCTCAAAAGTGAACCAGATATCCTGGAGCCTGTAGCAAGAGCCTGATTTGTCATGCTCTTGGCCAAGCCTGTAGTTCTCTTTAAGAGCTGACCTGAAATGCAGTGTCACTGCTGGGGAAAGGAGAAGATGGCGATCTCGATGGCTCCTGCTGCTTTGCTGTTCCAGAGAGATGATTACTAAATGTATTTTGTTGTTCCTAGACAGTTAAGGCCAATTTCTGCAAACAGTCATTACAATACAGTAATGAGTATTTGTGGCTCTAACAGATCTCTTCAAAACCAACAGTACAGGCGCATCTTCAGAATTTACAAGCTTTTTCCAGAACTCGGTAGAGATTGTGCCTCAGCCTATCGGTATTGACGCTTGTGGAGAAAGCTGTCAACTTAGTGAACAGAAAAATTCAAATTATTTGCTGCCCAATAGATTGCTTACGCAATAAGCATTCTATTCTTTAAGTTACGCTTAACCTTCCTGTCCTGTGCTGTTTCACACCATCATCCTGAACATAACTGAAAGATAATTTAGGCTGCTAGGGAGAATTAGGGGATTCACACAACTCTGAAAATATCTGTGGAAGGGTTTTGGGAGCAAATACTGTGTATCTTTTAATTTTACAGTGCAAAATTACTTTGGAGAGTTAATTTAAAATGTAGATTTTGGTTGTAACACACGTGGAAACCTAAATGCAGGGTGTACACACAGACACACAGACAAAGTAAACATCTGGATTTTATTTTTTGTTCAGTATAACACACGTTTTAGACATCGCTATACTGTAATGATTTGCTGCTTTGGAAGTGGAAGATTTTTCGTGTTTGCTTATTTGGCTGCCTTTTCTCCCTCTGCTGACTCTGTGGAAGGATGTTCTTGGATTGGTCTTTGTGACTGTTGAAACAAAGCTTGGCTGGCATCTACGGAGTACAATGCACTGCTCTTTCGTAAAAGAGTTGTTAAGTATCTGTTTTGTCTCTTCCAGATGAGCTAATTCAAATGGAAACGTCATAATGGAACCTACAGACGAGGAGAGCAGCAGCAGTGGGTAGGAATTAATTTGATGTAATTCTGGCTTCCAGGTGCTGTGACAAATTTTGAGAGGATTTAAAAAAAAAAATAATCCCCCCCGCCCATGCAAGAATCATAACGACTGAGTGGGAAATAAGGAGTTTCAAATCTAACATGTCTTTTACCAGAGAATTGATGCCTTTTGTAATTTGTTTGGTAAAGCTGTTGTGAAATGAACCGTGTTTGACACTGGGGCTCAGTGGCTCCCTCACATAGATTGTGGTGCTTAGGGCCCTGCTTTAATGGTGGACCTGGAAGTGTTAGGTTACTGGTTGGACCTGGTGATCCTGAGGGTCTCTTCCAACCTGAACAATTCTGTGATTCTGACTGGTGAGAGTGGCCCCTTGTCCCGTGGAAGCTCTTCTTGTCACATGGAATTGAGGTGTTTGACTACACATCCTGCCCTGATCTCCAGCGGAGCAGCCCTGTTTGCAGCCTCAGTGTAGCAGGGAACAACACTGCCATCACAGTGACCTGCGTGAGGCAACGCAGCCCTTAAAACAAGCATTTCTCCACTGTTAATGCATATGAATTGGGAAAGGCAATTCGGACCTGATTCAGGGTTCTGAGTCTTGCAGGTACGCTTCTTTGGAATTTTGGACAACGAGGGGTTTACACTTAGATGCTTAACTTGGAAAAAAAAAAATTTCCCCGAGAGGGACATTTTTCTGCAGTTTCCATTTCTTTCTCATTTAGCATCTTACAACTACCGGTGTGCTTTGTCCTCATAACACGAGTCAGTGTTCTTTTTCCCCGTTGTACGTGCCATCCTGAGGCATGAAAGGACAGTGATCACTGTAAAATCATGTTACGGGGGGAGGCGTGGGTGGACAGAGATATTGTGAAGACATCCAAATGCTCTGCTGCTCCTCCTCTGCTATTGCTCTCCAAAGAACATCTAACTTTGTAGCTCTTTTTTTGTTTGTTTGTTTTTTGGCACTGTATCTGCAAGGAACCGACCTTAAAAAGAAAATCTGTTTTCTGGATGGCTTCTGGTTGGAATACTGTGTTTGGCAGTCTGATTCAACAGCAAACCAAAATCAGAGGCATTTACTTGTGCGGTGTCCTACATACCTCTCTGCCTCATCTAGGGACTGATTATCGCCACAAAATGAATCTGACAGCTGTAGTGAATCTGAAGAGTACATTGTGTTCTGCACATAGATGTTATCTTGGTTCAACTGGAATATAAATCAGGATATTTAACACTCCTCACAGTGCGGTTTCCGACAGCTCCAGTGCCAAAGCCAACAAGGACTCTGAACTTCTTTCTGTTGTTTTTAACCGTTTGTGAAAGTTTATACTGGTTATGAAACATTTTCGGGCATTCAGAATGGTAAGTGGGTAATGTCAGGTAAGATGGTGGACACTGCCCCTGATGACTGCCAGAAGGTAGTAGGGTGCAGCCGCTAGTGCAGTCTGTTTCCTGGGAGAAGGCGATTTCTTTTTAAAATGTTTCCTTCAATTTAAATATTGAAGGAGGAAGGATTGTTTTCCTCTCTTTTTCTCAGAAATGTTTGATTCCTAACATCTGTAGAGCAATCGCGTTCATAACAGCCTGCATACAGCGTAGGTTTCTGTTGTTAAAGGTTATATTCTTCCCTGCCTTTTTTCCGGTGTCAGACTCAGCTCAGTTTCTTGCCTTTGCCCTGGTGCTCCTCTAGCCTCGCTGTAGCTGTGCTGTGTGGGTTAGCCCCCGTGAAACCCAAGCGCGTTTCATGATTTGCCCAGCAAGGTGTGCTGCTGGCAGCCAGCTGTGGTGTTGGGAAGTGCCAGGTTTGAGAAGGTGCTATAAAGCAAGTCTGTG